>NW_028035138.1:0-532 GCF_054177405.1 Leptonychotes weddellii | reverse complement strand
TTCTTCTGCATGTGGCTGTCCCAATTTTCCCAGCACCATTTATTGAAGAGACTGTCTTTTTTCCATTGCATATTTTTTCCTGCTTTGTCGAAGAATTATTTGACCATAGAGTTGAGGGTCCATATCTAGGCTCTCTATTCTGTTCCATTGGTCTATATGTCTGTTTTTGTGCCAGTACCATGATGTCTTGGTGATCACTGCTTTGTAATATAGCTTGAAATCGGGCAATGTGATGCCCTCAGCTTTGTTTTTCTTTTTCAACATTTCCTTGGCGATTCGGGGTCTTTTCTGATTCCATATAAATTTTAGGATTGTTTGTTCCGTGCTGGAACATTTGAAAAATGTCATTGGAATTTTGATCGGGATGGCACTGAAGGTATAGATTGCTCTGGGTAGCGTAGACATTTTTTTTTTTTTTTCAAAAAGGCAAAAGTGAAATATTACTTTATTCCAGGACTTCTCAAAACCTTTAATAATGCACACTAGAAATTTCTGGGGTAAGTGATGTAGTTAGTAGTTCCTTCCTGAGGTT
>NW_028035137.1:0-10046 GCF_054177405.1 Leptonychotes weddellii | reverse complement strand
AAGAAGAAGAAGAAGAAGAAGAAGAAGAAGATAGCAGGAGGGGAAGAATGAAGGGGGAAAATCGGAGGGGGAGATGAACCATGAGAGACGATGGACTCTGAAAAACAAACTGTGGGTTCTAGAGGGGAGGGGGTGGGAGGATGGGTTAGCCTGGTGATGGGTATTAAAGATGGCAGGTTCTGCATGGAGCACTGGGTGTTATACACAAACAATGAATCATGGAACACTACATCAAATACTAATGATGTAATGTATGGCGATTAACATAACAATAAAAAATTAAAAACAAAAGAAAACAGAAAAAAATTGAGATTGAAGCATTATCATGTAGAGTTTGAGAAAGTCAATGACTGTAGCTATTAAATATTTTTAAGTTTATTTTTAGCTTCTTAAATAAATGCTATTTTTTTTAATGAACAAGAAATGCCCTGCCTGCATCCACAATGCTCTGAGTATCCAGGCTTCCTTGCTATTCCTCAGACATGCCAAGCCCACTTCCAGCTCAGGATCTTTGCCCTTGTTGTTCCCCAGGACACCTGCATGACTCTTTCCCTCACCTCCAAGGCTTTCTCAGATCTCATCTCAGTGAGGCCCACCCCAACCGCCTTATTTAATTTTGAAACCTATTCCCTGCTCTCACCGCCCCCCCCCCAAGTACTTCTGATTCTCCCGATAGAGTTCAGGACACACTACCCCAGAATAAGTCACCTTTGCATCTTGAATATGTTAAGCTGAAGGAGTTTGAGAAAACAGTAGAAGCAAGAAGGTCATTCTGACCTTCTCCCCACCCTTCTCCCCTGGAACAGGTCATAAACCCTCACTCGAGAGGTACTCTCCCTATACCCAGAGAAAAGAGCATTCTTATCTCCAAGGACAAAGAGATGGCAAGAAGCATCTGAATTTAGCAGTAAGTTTCCCCCAGTTTACTAATTGTTTAGCTCCTATTCCTTAACCTAACATATTCCTCCATGACTGTCCACTCTTCATTAAACCTAGCATAAAAATACACAAGTTTATTTCTTCAGGTTTTCATTTCCTAACGAAGGTTCCCATGTCACATAAAACTTATTTTAAATAAATGCATATGCTTTTTTCCTGTTAATCTTTGTTAGTTTAATGTTCAGACCCAGCCAGGGACCCTAAGAGCATCAAGGAAAATTTTTCCTCCCTTATACTCTCTTATATTTATTATCTGTTGAAATACTAGAGAATTTACATATTCCTTATATTAATTGTTTATTGTCCACCTACCCCCATGAGAATACAAGTTCCACCAGGGCAGGGATCTTTGCCTGGTTTGCTCACTGATTTATCTTAAGCATCTCTGAGCTTGGTATACAGTAAGCATTTTATGAACATTTGGTACATGAATGAATAGTTCTATCATGATTGTTCATTTGCAGGTTTGTGAATGTCTCTCTAGGAGATATACCTACATGTGAAATAGCTGGGGTAACACCCACGCATTTAAAATTTCAGTAGACAGTACCAAACAGTACTCAAAACAAATGCAACCAATTTATACTTCCAACATCAAAGCATGGGAGTCTTTGCTTCTCCACCCTGGTTATTAACTGATGAAAATTCTGGGTTTTTTATTTTTTTCTTAATATATACTGTATTATTTGTTTCAGGGGTACAGGTCTGTGATTCATCAGTCTTACACAATTCACAGTGTTCACCATAGTACATACCCTCCCCAGTGTCCATCACCCAGCCACCCCACCCCTCCCACCCCCCTCCACTCCAGCAACCCTCAGTTTATTTCCTGAGATTAAGAGTCTCTTATGGTTTGTCTCTCTCTCTCTGGTTTCATCTTGTTTCATTTTTCCCTCCCTTCCCCTATGATCCTCTGTCTTGTTTCTCAAATTCCTCAGGTGCCTGGGTGGCTCAGTCATTAAGCGTCTGCCTTTGGCTCAGGTCATGATCCCAGGGTCCTGGGATCGAGCCCCATGTCAGGCTCCTTGCTCAGCGGGAAGCCTGCTTCTCCCTTTCCCTCTCCCCCTGCTTGTGTTCCCTCTCGCTGTGTCTCTCTCTGTCAAATAAATAAAATCTTAAAAAAAAAAAATCCTCATATAACTGATGAAAATTCTTCTGTTGTTTTATTATGGATTTCCCATGCATATGCTGATGAGATTGAGCATAATACAAGAGTCTTATATTAATTGGCCATTCATATTTCCTCTTCTTTGAATTGGTTATCTTCTAGTATTTTTAACAGGTTAAAAAAATTATTATGTTCAGTTAGCCAATGTAAGTACATCATTAGTTTTTGATGTAGTGTTCAATGATTCATTAGCTGCATATAACACCCAGTGCTCAAGAGAATATTATACTTTTTTAAGGAAAAACTGCCCAAGATTTGGGAATGAGCAAGAGATCCTTGGGTATCCTCTCAGTGGAAACCTGGACATGGCCAAGGGAACCCTCCAGGGACTTTCTAATTCCATAGAGATGAGTGCCTCTGACTAACTTACCATTGGTTAGGCTATTTTACACACCTGTAAGGGTAGCAGTGAAACTGAAGACAAGTAGTAGCAATGTAAATGGTTCCTGTCCATAGCAATATAAATGGATTTTGTCCCAGAAAGGATATAACTTTCTGTAACTCAAATTCTGATTTGAACCTGTTTTAACAACTGACTGACTCCTTTAATAATCAATGAGTTAAATAAAACCTTTGGCATATGTTCATTTTATATTTGTATAAGAGTCATGTTTCTAACTTCTTGAAAATTATACCTTAATGGACTTTCCCTAGTGAGCATGAGGAATTCAGCTGGGCTTGGGGCTGGGGACTCCAGGGAGGGATTTTAGAATTATCTTCAGCAGTGATACCAAGAATTAATATTCACATTCCAATATTCAAAATAAGGTTGGAGTTCACAGCAAGATAATGGGCTCTAAACCCAGGCTCTGGGCAGAGAGAAAGAGATTTTCTCAATTACTTTATCTCCCTCCTTTAACTTATCAAGAGCTTGGAGGACTTAAGGAAAGGGGGTGCAGACCATCAAAGGAGAGGCCAGTAGCTTGCCAAGAGGCACTTGTTCTAGTTCAGCTGCTCTGAGTTGAAGGAGTGGAGATGTGTGTATAAATTGTGAGGAAAACAAAAAGCAGGAGAACTTCAACCTCCCCTCCCTTCCACAGTTGTGGAAGGAGATGGTCTCACACTCAACCCCAGCCCCAGCAGGTGTGGGCACAACTAACTCAACTCAGTGTGCAAGGTGGCAGAAGAAGTGCCAGGCAGAAGGAAGGGCTTGAGTTAAGCCTTCCCAAGCAGCCCCTGGTTCCCACATGGCTAGTGTTGACAGATCTAGAAAATAAAAATAAAGACTGCCCAGTTAAATTTGAATTTCAGATAAACAATGAATAATTTTTTAGTGTAACTATGCACCATACAATATTTGAGACATGCAATATTTGGGACATACTTATACTAAAAAACTATTTGTTGTTCATCTGAAATTCAAATTTAACTGGATAGCCTGCATTTTATCTGGCAACCCTCCATGTGGCACTGGTGGAACCCAGTGTTCCTTGCAGCCTCTCCAGGTGCCAAGGAATCTGAGTGTCTAGCTGGGGAGCATGCCAAAGGGGGAGAAGGACACTGATGAAGGGAAGTAGTTCATTCACAGGTAAGAGCTGCAGGATTGGCCACATGGCTTTGGGGGCATAGGTAGACCTCAGGCGGAACATAGTGAGGGCAGCAGTGGGGTCTGATCAGCCAGAATGGGCCACAGGTATTGACCCGGCTGGGAGAGAGACCAGAACCCAAGACATTGATGCAGACTTCAGCTACAGATGCCAATGGACATCGAAGACTTGGGTATGGGACAGGTGGCACCCGGACTGCCACAATCCACCAACTGAGGTGACATGAGGGAGGATCCAGAAGTCAACATATGAATCCTCTGCTTGTTCTTTAAAAAAAAAAAAAAAGATTTATTTATTTATTTGAGAGAGAGTGTGTGTGTGCAGGAGGAGGGACAGAGGGAGAGGGAGAGAGAGAATCTCAAGCAGACTCCCTGCTGAGCACAGGGCCTGACAACCCTGAGATCATGACCTGAGCTGAAATCAAGAGTCAGACACTTAACTGACTGAGCCACCCAGGCACCTCATGAATCCTCTACTTGTTCTCATCATCACAAGGCCACACAAACCACAGACTCATCCACACACTCAGATGCATCTTAGTGTGCAAGGAGGGAGGGGTGGAAGTCAGAAAGCCTAGGCATCTTATCCAAATGAGACTGGTGTCTACCTAAAGAAACTGCTTAACCTTCTGCATGGAGCACTGGGTGCTATACACAAACAATGAATCATGGAACACTACATCAAAAACTAATTATGTAATGTACGGTGATTTACATAACAATAAAAAATTTTAAAAAGAAACTGCTTAATGTATTAGTTCACATTAAGTTTACTAGAGTGCACCAAATTATGGGATCCCAATAGAGCAGATAAGATCAAGCATAGAGAAATATAGTAAAATATATTTTGTCTGCACTTCTAAGTTTATGATAATTCTGTGATTCAGACACACTCATTTGTATATAGCACTGTTTTACCTTTTTCTGATTGCTTTTTGGAGCACTTTATGTAGTCTGAATATGAATCATTTAACTGCCATATGTTACAAATAGTTGCTGGTTATTACCTTATTGTAATTGAATGGTTTTATGATACCATTTGTTATACAGAAGCTTTAATTTTGATGTAATCTATTAAAATCTATCAGTTATGTTCCCCCCTGTATTGTGTCTTAAGAAAATTTCTCTATCCCAAGATTATTACAATTGCTCTTATATTTTCTTCTAATACTTTTATAGTTATTACTTGTGCATTTGGCCTTTAATTTATTGTATATAATATATATCATTATATATTTTTATAGTGGATAAGGCAAGAATCTATAATGCACTCCCTCTTATGCTTTTTAAAAATCCTTTCGTATTTTATGGATTAATTTAGTGAGAACTGACAAATAGTATAGAAATACAATATGGCTCTTCACTTACTCAGATCTCTACCAGTGACATTTCATAAGAAGATTTGTAATCTTTTTCATGTAGATCTTACACATTTGCTATTACATTTATTACTAGGTACTTTCTAATTTTGTGGTTATGGAATCACAGATTCTACACATTCTAATTTATTACTGCTAATGTTTAAGAAATCTTTTGACATTTTATGTGGAGCTTACATCAGACCACTTTATAGAAATCTAACTAGTTCCAATAACTGTCACTCGATTTTCTTTGATTTTCCTCAGTAATCCTATCATCTCCAAATATATCATTTTAACTCTTATTGCATTGGCCTCTAGTATAACGTTTAATAGTGATGTCTGTGCTGCCTTTGTCTTGTTCACAGATTTGATGGAAACACTACAGGTGTTTGGGAGATACTTCATATCAAGATGTTATGTGTCAGTAGCTTGTCAATTCCTGACAGCAACATCTACCTGGTACACTATCCTCTTTCCCAATTACAGATGTTCCCACCTGCGTGCTGCTGCCTGACAAAGATAAGTGGCAACCTATCTGGCTGCTCTAGCAATACCCTATCAATTACCTGGGCAGGAGACCCCAAGGGCCCCTCTCTCTGTGTCTGACAACCTCAAGCTCTGAGCTCTGCTGGAGCCCTCATGCAATACCCCTTGACTGCTCTCATCTTCTAAAGGATCTTCACCTGCATGGAGGGGAAGAACAAAGGGGGGGAAATCAGAGGGGGAGATGAACCATGAGAGACAATAGACTCTAAAAAACAAACTGAGGGTTCTAGAGGGGAGGGGGGTGGGAGGATGGGTTAGCCTGGTGATGGGTATTAAAGAGGGCATGTTCTGCATGGAGCACTGGGTGTTATACACAAACAATGAATCATGGAACCCTACATCAAAAACTAATGATGTAATGTATGGTGATTAACATAATAATTAAAAAAAAAAAAGAATCTTCACCTGCACATGTTTTGATTGGTGAACTTCACTTTCAATCTAATCTCATCTCTTTACTGGCTTTTAAGCATTCCTCATAATTTCAGGTCCATCAAAAGCAATATGTGACATTTTACAGAAGCATAATGGATTGTTTTATGTCTTTTCTGTAATTTCTAGAGATCTAGTGCAGGAGGGGGCATGGTTCGTGATTGTGCTCATTCTGGTATCTTTTTTTTTATTTAAATTCAATTAGCCAAGGTATAGTACATCATTAGTTTTTGATATGATGTTCAATGATTCATTAGTTGAATATAACACCAGTGCTCACCATATCATGTGCCGTCTTTAATGCCCTTAACCCAGTTACCCCGACCCCCAACCACCTTCCTTTCCTCAACCCTCAGTTTGTTTCCCAGAGTCAAGAGTCTCATATGGTTTGTCTCCCTTTCTGATTTCTTCCCATTCAGTATTCCCTCACTTCCCCTATTGTCCTCTGCACTATTCCTTATGTTCCACATATGAGTGAAACCATATGATGATTGTGTTTCTCTGATTGACTTATTTCACTTAGCATAATAACCTCCAGTTCCATCCATGTCGATGCAAATGGTAGATATTCATCCTGAGGGCTGAGTAATATTCCATTGTATATATGAACAACATCTTCTTTGTCCATTCATCTGTTGAAGGACATCTTGGCTCCTTCCACAGTTTGGCTATTATGGACATTGCTGCTATGAACCTTGGGGTGCAGCTGCCCCTCCTTTTCACTACATCTGTATCTTTGGGGTATTTTGATCCAATCCCCCTCCTCTACCATATAAGTCATTTCAACACTTCATCAAAGGCTCTCATCACACCAAGGGGAGACTCCTTTGTCTTCTTAGCATGTTATCAAGATCTTCTGGTACTGTACACATTCTCTGACTCTACTGAGGTCTCTGGGATGAAAAACACTGGCCAAGCCCCCTTGACCCATCATGAAAGCTAATTACAGATGGACTGGTTATTTATGTCACTGCTAACTTTGTCCTCAAAGTCACCCTCTTGATAAGCAGAAGTCCAGAGGGAACATAAAAAGAAGTAGGATTTCATGATGATGGCTGTGGTTAGGAAGGCCCATTTCAGACACTCAGACAAGCTGAGATTGGAGCTCACCTGTGATCTTACAGAGAAATTTTAAAACATCAGTGGGAATAAAATTGCCCCCCAAAAATGTTCTCATAGCTCTTTTGATAATTGACTGTGTTACCTAAAGGACAATAGTACTAATATTCTCAGTTATTTAGAATCACTTTTTGATCTTCAAAATCAATAATTACATCTTTCCTGATTTTTTGATGCACATTTGATGTTTTATAGGCTCTCTGCTTTGGAAACCATTCAGTCTCATTGACTTGCCTCTGTAAGAAGCCATAGAAGAGTCAAGCTCAGAAAGAGGATCTAAGGAAAGTCAGTGGGAGTTAACCAATTACTTTTACTCACATGCACTAAAAATTTTCGGCCTCAGATGTGCAGACAAGTGGATTTGTAAGATTTGAGTCCTCCCTAATTTGCTTTTATTGGAATCATCTCTTTCCTGACTTTAAATTTTTAAACTTGACTGTGTAAACAGTTTCAGAAACAATACGGCCATAGGGGGTGCTGAGTTCGAGGATGCAGATGTCAGCTTGTTCAAAAACAGTCACGACTAGAAAAAAACTTCAAACCTCTGGAGTGGTGAGCCTGAAATACATCTCTAACACAAGGAAAAGAGGATGTTAAGTTCCAACAGATATGACCAAGACTTTGCTGCCACCTACCCTCCATCCCTAGATCTGGCCTTACCTCCAAATGCCACACAGCAACCACACACCCTCTTCCATCTACAGAGCTACCAAACAATGCAAAGCTGATTCTCACAAACTGCCCCTGCATGTCCACTTGATTGATAGAAACATGAAGATACTACAACACTCAAGTGAAGGTGGTGGCCCAGAGCAAGCACAGGACTTGGGAGACACCCACAGCAAGCTACCAGTAACTTATCTATATCTGGATAAGTAGACCCAGAGAGTCCCTTCCCCAGAAAGGCTAAGAATTAAAGCTCATGGTCCAGTAAGTAGTGACTCCAATTTCCCTTCTGCTAAAGGAGAATATCTAGATGCAGAATACCAGTTATCTGGTTTTGATTGATTTGTCTTAGGTTGGAATCCCTAAAAACAGACCCTGAAATGAGAATTTGAGTGCACACAGTTTATTTGGGAGGTGGCCCCAGGAAGTACCACTAGAGGAATGAGGAAATGAGGCAGGGAAGAGAAGCCAGTCAATAAAGGATGTAGGATAGATCAGGACCCCACTGTGGGCAACTGAGGATCAATCAAGATGGTGTAGAACATGGCACAGAGCTGTCCCATCCTGGGGACAGTGGTGAGGAATTGGGGGTATGAACCTATCAAATACCGCCATGGTTTGCTGAGGGCTTTTTCCAGGGGTGTGAACTTCTGCCTACCCATCTTTGACCAAGCATATCAGAGAACGCCCTCAGGTGGAGAGCTGGAGGTACATGCAGTAAAAAGCCCTTCGCATGCACTAACAGTGAACACAGAGGCAGACAGGGTACTAATACTGCGAGATTTGCAAACTTGGACAGTTGGGTTTTCTGAGCCCTCTGAGCAATATAACTACCTTTGTCTCCTCTCTTGGGTGAATATAGCTCAACACCATTTCTTGGACACTGTTGTGGCCTTGCTCAGGCCAGATTCACTCGCTATTCCACAGCTTCCCTATTCATATACCCTCAGTCATTGGGATGTCTATAAACAGTATCGGCATCTATAGGGAAGGAAAACATTTTCCTCGACCCTCTTAGGGTCCCTGGATGGGTCCAAAAATTTAAACTGACAAAGATAGATTAACAGGAGAAAAGCATACAAATTTTATTGAATTTTTACATGTACATGGGAGGCTTCACTAGAGAATGAAGACCTGAAGAAGTGACCAGAACAAGATGCTTTTATACCTTTTAGACAAAGAAATGATAAATTTGTGAAGAACTGACGAGACAAAGGGGTTTGCGCTAGGGGTAGTAAATGGTGAAGAGGAAATTATGAAGATAAGGGTGAGTTTAACAAGGTTTGTTTGTAAGATTTCTTGACTCCCAAAATGCCAGGCTCTGGTAATAAGAATGTCTTACTTCCTCCTGATACAGGGAGGGTATCTTTCACATGGAAGTTTTATGACCTATTTCAGCGAAGAAGGGTGAGGGGTAGGTGGGGTTGGGGGTCACAGTGACTTTCCTGCTTCTATAGTTTTCTCAAACTCCTTCAGCTTGAGATAATTCCATATGCCAAGGTGCCATATTTTGAAGTAGCATGTCGTGAAAAACCCATCATATCAAATAAAATCGGCTCCCTAGAAGAAAACCCCACAGACCCAGGAAGCAAGGTGATTCCAGACTTTCAACTACAGCTTTTTTTGTTAGGTCATTTAAAGAATGTCCTAACACTCACATGTCTCACCCCAGCTATGGCTATACATCCAAATAGGGCTCCAGCCTCTAGTGCTCCACACATTCTGTCAACACCAGGAGGAATAAGCTGTATGGAGCCAAAATTTCTATGTGGCACTCCTTATTCTCAAACTTTTCATGGCTTCACATTCCCTACAGAGGGTCTCCACAAACCATACCCAGCCTGGCTTCCCAGGCCACGATCCAGCCAACCTAGCTGCTGAGACAGGAATACACTGTGTCACCTCCAACACCCTCCCCTTGGAACACCCTCCCTCCATCTCTCTGCCCAGCAAAAATTCTCTCATTTGAGGGACAAGACTTGCCTCCTCAATAAAGCCTTCTCAGGTGGAGCAAGATGGCAGAGGAGTAGGAGACCTGGATTTCGTCTGGTCTCAGGAATTCAGCTGGATAGGGATCAAACCATTCTGAACACCTACAAACTCAACAGGAGATTGAAGAAAGGAATAGCAACAACTCTCTGAACAGAAAAGCGACCACTTTCTGGAAGGTAGGACATGCGGAGAAGTGAATCCAAGATGATATTCAGGAGGATAGACGGCGGGGGAGGGGCCTCCGCAGACCGCTTCTGGCAAGTGATAGAGCCACGGA
>NW_028035136.1:0-532 GCF_054177405.1 Leptonychotes weddellii | reverse complement strand
GATAGATAGATAGATAGATAGATAGATAGATAGATAGATAGATAGATAGATAGATAGATGAGTAGGTGGATGGGTGGATGGATGGATGGATGGATGGATGGATGGATGGATGGATGGATGAATGGATGGATAGATAAGTGAATGGATGGATGGATAAGTGGATGGATGTGTAGATGGATGGATGGATGGATGAATAGATAACTGGGTGGATGTGTGGATGGATGGATGGATGGATGGATAGTTGGATGGATGGATGGATGAATGGATGTTTGGATCGATGGAGGGAGCACCAGGCAGCCTTGTTGCACCAAGAAAACTCAACTCTTGAAAATAGATGATTATTTATTTTTTTATTTTTTTATTTTTTTTTATTCTTATGTTAATCCCCATACATTACATCATTAGTTTTAGATGAAGTGTTCCATGATTCATTGTTTGTGCATAACACCCAGTGCTCCATGCAGAATGTGCCCTCCTCAATACCCACCACCAGGCTAACCCATCCTCCCACCCCCCTCCCCTCTAGAACCCT
>NW_028035135.1:0-532 GCF_054177405.1 Leptonychotes weddellii | reverse complement strand
TTTTAGGGTTAAAGTTAGGGGTTAGTGTTAGGTTTAGGGATTACACATGTTCTTCAGTTGTCATCATGGACACAAAATTTCTATCTGAAGTTTCTAAATCTGAAATCTATTTAGTCTGGGTATCAGGAGCTTGTTCAGAATTTAGGGTCACAGTAACTGCCTACCAACGGTATTCTGATCCTAGAGTCTCCCAGTCACCTAGAAGCTGTTTTTTTTTTTCTTGGTTCAAACATGCCCTCTGCATAGAAGAGTGAGCTGGTGCCAAATTTGGGATGATTTCACAGTGGTAGAGGTGTGAAACCAAATATTGTGGAAATGTTCATAGAAAATGAAAAAGGAGACAAATAATTTGTCGACTCCTGATTCTTACACAACAACAAAGACCAAGTTCCCAATAGAATCTGATAATGTTTCCTAGGAAGGACTATGGTACTCATTACCAGTACCAAGAGAGGGCCCCCTCCCCTGGTTTAAACTAAGAATCACAGGAGGATACTTCCTATTTTGTTGTCAGAAATAAAATTTTATCATT
>NW_028035134.1:0-532 GCF_054177405.1 Leptonychotes weddellii | reverse complement strand
GCTCCTCCCGGCGGGGCCTCCAGATTCCACGCAGCACTGTAAATATTAAGTAAGGTCGCCAAGAGTCTATCGAGGCAATAGTGGGGCTTGGGGGTGTGCCGGAGGACCGGGTCGCTCAGAGGAGGGCACAGGTTTGTTGCCACCTCGGCTAATGTTTCTCGGACAGGAAGAGTGTCCTTGGAGAAATGAAGTCAGTGATGGTTCGAGCATGGCGTTCGATTGATTAGGAAGAAACCTTGAGGGAGAAGCAGGTTTTATGCTCCCTGCCATAAATGAAATGACACGAGAGAGGTTTCAATGTTTTGCTTTCAAATGGGATTTTTAACATTTTTGAGACTGTGGGTTTTCTCTGGAGAAGGAATGTCTAATGGATAGTGAATACCCATTTTTTAATAGACTTTTTTTTTAAGGCAATTTTAGGTTTATGGGAAAAGAGAGCAGAAAGTGCAGGGAGTTCCCATACACCGCCCTCCCCTGCATGGTTCCCCCCACTATTCACACCTTGCATTAGTGTCGGATGTTGTTACAGCCT
>NW_028035133.1:0-532 GCF_054177405.1 Leptonychotes weddellii | reverse complement strand
TTCTTTGGGGGAACACAGGCATAATTTCCTTAGACATAGATCAAAACTGCATTTGATAACTATATTGCAGTTTGTGTTATGGAAGAACAATGAACAAAATATTCAGCATATTTTTTTATTTTTGTTTCTGATTATTTCAGAATTAATATTTCATTTCTTTTTTTTTAAATCTTTTTTTTTTTTAAGATTTTATTTATTTGAGAGAGAGAATGAGATAGAGAGAGCATGAGAGGGGGGAGGGTCAGAGGGAGAAGCAGACTCCCTGCTGAGCAGGGAGCCGATGCGGGACTCATTCGATCCCGGGACTCCAGGATCATGACCTGAGCCGAAGGCAGTCGCTTAACCAACTGAGCCAACCAGGCACCCAATATTTCATTTCTTAAAATATTTTTAATGATGAGGTAGGCCTTGACTGGTAAGGCAATAGTTTTCTGAAAGAGTCCCATTACTCATGTACATGTAAATAGATGTCTTACAGGGCGCCTGGGTGGCTCAGTCGGTTAAGCGACTGCCTTCGGCTCAGGTCATGGTC
>NW_028035132.1:0-532 GCF_054177405.1 Leptonychotes weddellii | reverse complement strand
TTTTCAGCAGAGCACACAGTTTTGTTTTGTTTTTGACAAGGCCAATTTATCCTTTTATCCTTTTATGGGTTGTGACTTTGGCATCAAGTTTGAAAAATCTTCACCTAGCCCTAAGTCCCTAGGATTTTCTCCAAGTATTTACTTTTTTGTTTTACATTTAACTATATAGTTTTATGTTTTATATTTATAATGTAAATCCTATATGGTTTTATGTTTCGCATTTAAGTCTGTGATCCATTTTGTGTCAATTTTTAGTGTTAATTGTGAGGTGTGAAGTGTAGGTCAAAGATCTTTGTTTTTGGCCTATGGATGTCTAATTGCTCCAGCACCATTTGTGAAAAGGCTATGCGTCCTCCATTGAATTGCTTTTGTAGCAGTATCAAAATTGAGTTGGGCTTATATGTGTGTATGTCTGTTTCTCATTCTCTGTTCTGTTCATTGATCTCTGTATCTCTCCCTCCACCAATGCCAGGCTCTCTTGATTACTGTAGCCATATAGTAAGTCTCAGCATCATGAACAGTGATTCCTCCC
>NW_028035131.1:0-532 GCF_054177405.1 Leptonychotes weddellii | reverse complement strand
TTAAGTAAGATGTACTTCAGTAAACACTATTATTAAAATTATGCGAAAAAATAAAAATAGGCAAGTAATCTATAAACGGTTTAATCTAAAACATTTACAAGACAACCGAGCCCAAATGATTATAAAATACTTCAATACAGAGTCTTAATTCTACGCAAAATATAACGCTAAGCAGGTCGTATTCTGTGGTATTTTGGTTAGAGGACTTTAATTATTTAAGCAGATTATTTAAGCAGGTTATTTAAGCACGTTATTTAAGTAGAGTAATGATGAAAAGTATCCGCCTTGAAACCGAGCGGCTTATCCTTAGACAGTGGATAAGCACTGACTTACCAAGTTTCGCTAAGCTAAATGCTGACCCTAAGGTTATGCAGTACTTCCCTAAGCCCTTATCCCAGCATAAAAGTGATGCGATGGCACATAAAATTAAAGCGTTAATAGCCAATAAAGGCTGGGGATTTTGGGCGGTCGAATTAAAAAGCGAGCCCAATAGTTTTATTGGCTTTGTGGGTTTGCATGAGCCAAGCTTAGC
>NW_028035130.1:0-532 GCF_054177405.1 Leptonychotes weddellii | reverse complement strand
AGGGAGAAGATTTGCTTAGTCGGCAAAGACCACTTGTACTTTGTGACCATTTTCAGATTAAAATGCGTATTAATTACATACGTACATGCATGTTAAGTGGAAAATCAAAGTAAAAGTAAAATTGGCAACACTTACTTGCTCTATGAGCATTTACTTCTTAGGTAATGACTTAGTTAATGAAACCCTAATTATTTGGCTATTAAAACTAAGCTGCCATTGGTCTTTCTTAATAGATGCTGCTGAATAAAATTTACATGTGTGAACAGAGTTCTTCAGAGAAACAAAAACATGGCCTCTGAGATTTTTTAGAGGAGGAAAGAGACTTGGGTGTTATCTAGCAGAGCCCTTCCATTTTACCAGAAAGGATCCATGTGGCCAAGGAGGCAAGAGACCTGTCCATGGCCACCACTGCTTAGCAGAAACCGGGGCCTGAGACTCACATTGTCCACTCCTTGGTCACCGTGACTTCTTTGCTAAGACCTTTTCTGCTGTAGACTTTCTAAATTTAAGCCTGCTTTTTTTTTTTTTTTTT
>NW_028035129.1:0-532 GCF_054177405.1 Leptonychotes weddellii | reverse complement strand
TGTAATTCTTTGTTAGAGTTAATATGAGGAAATCAGAGAGGGAGACAAACCATGAGAGACTCTTGACTCTGGGAAACAAACTGAGGGTTGTGGAAAGGGAGATGGGTGAGGGGATGTGGTAAATGGGTTAAGAAGGCGGCATGGCCTTAGGAGGGCACATGATGTGATGAGCACTGAGTGTTATACACAACTAATGAATCATTGAACACTACATCAAAAACTAATGAGGCACTGGGCGCCTGGGTGGCTCAGTTGGTTGGGCGACTGCCTTCGGCTCAGGTCATGATCCTGGAGTCCCTGGATCGAGTCCCGCATCGGGCTCCCTGCTCGGCAGGGAGTCTGCTTCTCCCTCTGACCCTCCCCCCTCTCATGTGCTCTCTCTCATTCTCTCTCTCTCAAATAAATAAAAAAAAAACAAAAAAAACAAAAAAAAAACTAATGAGGCACTATATGTTGGCTAATTGAATTTAAATAAAAAAAGAGTTAATATGAGGAAATAATTCCTAAACAATAATACCCAAAGATGCTGATA
>NW_028035128.1:0-532 GCF_054177405.1 Leptonychotes weddellii | reverse complement strand
GCCTCCAGGTCGGGGCACGTCTCTGCCCTTTGTGCTTCTAAAACCGCCAGCCGCTCCCAGTTCGCACGCGCACGACTCCGCCGCTTGGGGTTCTGTCCCGGGGACTGCAGTTCCCGTGTGTGCGACTCCGCTGCTCGGGGATTCCACCCCGGGGGTTGCAGTTTACCGGCGGGACACCGGCGCACCGGGTTTCCGTCTCGGAGGCTGCAGTTCGCGTGCGCGCGACCGTTGCTCCGGTTTCTGTCCAGGGGGCTGCAGTTCCTGTGCGCGCGACCCCGCTGGTCTGGTTTTCCACCCCGGGGGCTGCCCTAAAGCCCTTTCCCAACGCTACCGGTCTGCGAGTGTGTGCCCCATCCACAGCGCGCAAGGCTGTCACTCACCGTTGGTGTGGGATCCCCACTGCCAGGCTCCCTCCCGTTGCCGTTTATCCTCCGATATCTGCCCGCAGAATCACGGCTCTCCGCTTTGTACCTCAAAACCAACTGCCTGTGATATTCTGTTTGTAGAGATCCAGATCTTCTTACATCTCAGG
>NW_028035127.1:0-532 GCF_054177405.1 Leptonychotes weddellii | reverse complement strand
CAAGTACAATAATAAAGGATTTGTTAAGTTAGCAATGATGGCATCTGCCTAAGAAAATACTGTGTGGTTTCTAAAAGAGTTTTTATTGAATAACGTTTAGTGATAGAGTAAAACCTACACATGCTATTGAGCATTCAGTTTACCTGTCTCACATTGAGGTCTTTCATCCACTTTGAGTTTATCTTTGTGAGTGGTGTTAGAGAATGGTCGAGTTTCATTCTTCTGCATGTGGCTGTCCAATTTTCCCAGCACCATTTATTGAAGAGACTGTCTTTTCCATTGCATGTTTTTTCCTGCTTTGTCAAAGATTATTTGACCATAGAGTTGAGGGTCCATATCTGGGTTCTCTGTTCTGTTCCATTGGTCTATATGTCTGTTTTTGTGCCAGTACCATGCTGTCTTGGTGATCACAGCTTTGTAATATAGCTTGAAGTCGGGCAACGTGATGCCCCCAGCTTTGTTTTTCTTTTTCAACATTTCCTTGGCGATTTGGGGTCTTTTCTGATTCCATACAAATTTTAGGATTGTTTGT
>NW_028035126.1:0-10046 GCF_054177405.1 Leptonychotes weddellii | reverse complement strand
AATCAATGCACAGAAATCAGTTGCTTTCTTATACACTAACAATGCAACTGTAGAAAGAGAAATTAGAGAAACGATTCCATTGACAATAGCACCAAAATCCATAAGATACCTTGGAATCAACCTATCCAAAGAGGTAAAGGATCTATACTTTATGAACTACAGAACACTCATGAAAGAAAGTGAAGAAGACACAAAAAGATGGAAAAATATTCCATGCTCATGGATCGGAAGAATAAACATTGTTAAAATGTCTATGCTACCCAGAGCAATCTATACCTTCAATGCCATCCTGATCAAAATTCCAATGACATTTTTCAAAGTGCTGGAGCAAACAATCCTAAAATTTGTATGGAATCATAAAAGACCTCTAATCACCAAGGAAATGTTGAAAAAGAAAAACAAAGCTGGGGACATCATGTTGCCTGATTTCAAGCTATATTACAAAGCTGTGATCACCAAGACAGCATGGTACTGGCACAAAAACAGACATATAGACCAATGGAACAGAATAGAGAACCCAGATATGGACCCTCAACTCTATGGTCAAATAATCTTTGACAAAGCAGGAAAAAACATGCAATGGAAAAAAGACAGTCTCTTCAATAAATGGTGCTGGGAAAATTAGATAGCCACATGTGGAAGAATGAAACTGGACCATTCTCTAACACCATACACAAAGACAAACACAAAATGGATGAATGACCTCAATGTGAGACAGGAATCCATCAAAATTCTGGAGGAGAACATGGGCAGTAACCTCTTTGACATCAGCCACAGCAACTTCTTTCAAGATACATCTCCAAAAGCTGGTGAAACAAAACAAAAATGAACCTTTGGGAATTCATCAAGATACAAAGCTTCTGCACAGCAAAGGAAACAGTCAACAAAACAAAGAGGCAGCCCACAGAATGGCAGAAGATATTTGCAAATGACACTACAGATAAAGGGCTGATATCCAAGATCTATAAAGAACTTCTCAAACTCAACACCCAAAAACCCAATAATCAAGTCAAAAATGGGCAGAAGACATGAAAAGACACTTCTCTGAAGAAGACATACAAATGGCTAACAGACACATGAAAAAATGTTCATCATCATTAGCCATCAGGGAAATCCAAATCAAAACCACATTGAGATACCACTTTATACCAGTTAGAATGGCAAAAATGGACAGGGAAAGAAACAAGAAATGTTGGAGAGGTTGTGGAGAAAGGGGAACCCTCTTACACTGTTGGTGGGAATGCAAGTTGGTACAGCCACTTTGGAAAACAGTGTGGATGTGCCTTAAAAAATTAAAAATAGAGCTACTCAATGACCCAGCAATTGCACTCCTGGGTATTTACCTCAAAGACACAGATGTAATGAAAAGAAGGGCCATATGTATCCCAATATTCATAGCAGCAATGTCCGCAATAGCCAAACTGTGGAAAGAGCCAAGATGCCCTTCAACAGATGAATGGATAAAGAAGGTGTGGTCCATATATACAATGGAATATTACTCAGCCATCAGAAAGGATGAATACCCAACTTTTGCATCAGCAGGGATGGGACTGGAGGAGATTATGCTAAGTGAAAAATTCAAGCAGAGAAAGTCAATTATCGTATGGTTTCACTTATTTGTGGAACATAAGGAATAACATGGAGGACATTAGGAGATTGAAGGGAAAAATGAAGGGGGGAAATCGGAGGGAGAGATGAACCATGATAGACTATGGACTCTGAGAAACAAACTGAGGGATTTAGGGGGGAGGGGGGAGGGGGGATTGGTTAGCCTGGTGATGGGTATTAAGGAGGGCACGTATGGCATGGAGCGCTGGGTGTTATACCAAAACAATGGATCATGGATCACCACATCAAAAACTAATGATGTATTGTATGGTGACTACCATAACATAATAAAATTTGAAAAATTAAAAAAGAAAGAATGAATGTGTTACCTGGAAATCAAAGAACACATTTAAAAAAATACATGGAAACAAATGAAAATGAAAACACAGCAGTCCAAAGCCTTTGGGATACACCAAAGCTTGTCCTAAGAAGGAAGTATATTGCAATACAGGCCTAACTCAAGACACAAGAAAAGTCTCAAATACACAACCTAACCTTACTCCTAAAGATTAGAAAACTAACAGCAAATAAAGCCTAAATCAGCAGAAGAACAGAAATAATAAAGATTAGAGCCAAAATAACAATGTGGAATAAAAAAATAAAAAAATAAAAACTAGAACTGAAGGAGGCAAGATGGCAGAAAGTAAGGGACCTCATTTCATCTGGTTTCTTGAATTTAGTTAGATAACTAGCAAATCATTCTGAACCCCCATGAATTCAACCTAAGATGTAAGAAAATAATATCTGGACCTCTATGAGTAGAAAAGTGACCACTTTCTGCAAGTTAGGAGGTGTGGAGAAGTGAATCTGATGGGATATATTGGAACATAAACAGCAGGGGGAGGGAGCCTGCTTGAGCCAGCTACCAGAAAGCGTTATAGACCCAGAGGGCAAAATCAGAACCCTCCAACATCTGCTCCACTGAGAGGCATCACTACCTGAAAGGTGCTCAGGTGGTGCAAAGTGGCAGACTTCTATGTGGGACAGTGTGGTCTCAGGGTCCCCAGAGTCACAGAAATAACAGGGGTGCCTGAGCCAGTAGAGTTCCCAAGCATTGGATTGGGGAAACTGATTATGATCAGTGAGCCCAGGAGTGAGTGGTTAACCAATCTCCACGTGGGGCCCGTGGAAAGGACAGGAACTCTCTGCCTTCCCCTGCCAGGGGTGGAGCAGGTGCACGCAGTTCCTGGGGACAGCTCTTAGTGCTGGAGCCCTGCAATAAACAGGAATGGAGCAGCCCTCCACCTTCCCCCAAGAGGGGCACAGCGGGTGCCTACAAGACAGGGCAACAGCTCTCAGGTTGGGAATCCTGTAAACTACAGTAACAGGTGACCTTCTGCCTTCCCCCGAGAGGGATTGAGTGGGAGTGTGCACAATTCACTGACCACTCTCCATGCCAGGGCCCTACAAAATGCAGTAACATGGGACACTCCGTCTTCTCCCCAGGAGGATCAATGTGGAAGGGCACTGCAGGAGTCTGCATAGTTTGGCAAACATAAAAGTGAAGACTTTTTATCCCTGAAGGTTTACTGAAGAGAGGGGACCATGATCTTTCAGCTCTGGGGCTGGAGATCATGGTGCAGACATTTTTATTTTGATCCACTAAGGAGACGAAGAAAGCCTTCAGGGAATAAAACCACAGAGAGGACCAGCTCACACTGAACCCCGCCCCCTTGCAAGGGGCAGTGCAACTCTGCCCAAGCAAAGACACCTGAGAAACACCACAGCAGACCCTTCCCCCAGAAGACCAACTGGAAGAACAGGTGCACAGCAAAATTATGGACCACATAAGACTGTGAAACTCCGCTAGGGAAAAGACTACATAGAATTTGAGGATTTTTCTCATGATTTGTTTATCTTTCAGTTTAAAATTTTCCATTTCTGGGCGCCTGGGTGGCTCAGTTTGTTAAGCAACTGCCTTCGGCTCAGGTCATGATCCTGGAGTCCCTGGATTGAGTCCTGCATCGGGCTCCCTGCTCGGCCGGGAGTCTGCCTCTCCCTTTGACCCTCCCCCTTCTCATGTGCTCTCTCTCTCTCTCTAAAATAAATAAATAAAATCTTTTAAAAAAATAAAAATTTCCATTTCTTTTTTTTTCTTTTTCCCTTTACAACTAGCTTCTTATTTTATCAAATCTTTGTTTTTAAGTCTTTTTTGAACTTTCATTTTTTACATTTACATTTTATAGATATATTCTTCATTTTTGGCTTCCTTTCACTCTATTCAATTTTATTTTTGTATATATATATATATAATGTTTTCTTTTCTTTACAATTTTGGGATTTAGTGTCATCTAAAACACAGACCAAAATACATTCAGGAACAACTAAATCACACTATTTTGTCCACACTGTGAGATAATATTCTCTATCCCCCCCACCTTTTTTTTTCTTTTTTGGTTTCTGACTTCTTTGGATTTGTCTAGTGTGTATTTTGCTTGGGTCGTGATTCATATTTTTGATTCTGCTTACTCATTCATTCATTCTTCTCTGGGCAAAATCACTAAAAGGAGTAATTCATAACAAAAAAAGAACCAGAGGTAATACTCTCTGCCACAGATCTAATCATATGGATATAAGTAAAATGTCAGACCTGGAATAAATAGAGGATAACAATCATAAAGTTACTAGTTGGACTTGAAAAAAAGCATAAAAGACACTAGAGAATCTCTTAGTGCAGAAATGAGATCTAATCAGACCAAAATTTAAAATGCTCTAACTGAGATGCCGTCTAAATATCATGCCCCAACAGCTAGGGTAAATGAGGTAGAAGAGAGAATCAGTGAATAGAAGACAAACTGATGGAAAAGAAGCTGAGATAAAGAGAGCAAAACAACAAACAGGCCATGAGGAGAGGCTTCGAGAAATCAGTGATGCTATAAAATGTACCAACAGCAGAATTACTGGGGTGCCAGAGGGTGAAGGGGGGGCAGAAGGTGTATTTGAGTGAATCATAACTGAGAACTTCCCTAATCTGGGGAAGGAAACAAGCATTCATGTCCAAGAAGTAGAGAGGACCCCTCCCAAAATAGATAAAAATAGATCAGCACCCAGACATATAATAGTGAAGCTGGCAAATTTCAGAGATAAAGAGAAAATCCTGAAAGCAGCTAGAAATGAGAGGTTCCTAACCTACAGAAGTAGGAAAAGTCGACTGACATCAGACCTATCCACTGAGACCTGGCAGGCCAGAATGGGCTGGCATGATATATTCAGGGTACTAAATGAGAAAAGCATGGAGGCAAGAATACTTTATCCAACAAGGGTGTCATTCAGAATGGAGGGAGAGATAAAGAACTTCCAGGACAAATAGAAACTGACAGAATATGTGATGACTAAACCAACTCTGCAAGGAATATTAAAGGGGATCCTGTAAGCAAAGAGAAAGCCCAAAAGTAACATAGACTAGAAAGAAACAGAGACAATCTACAGAAACAGGGACTTTACAGGTAATATAATGGCAAAAATTCATACCTCTCAATAGTTCCTCTGAATATAAATGGGCTAAATGCTCCAATCAAAAGACAAAGGGTATCAGACTGGATAAAAAAGCAAGACCCATATGTATGCTGTCTACATGAGACTCACTTTAGACCTAAGGACACTTCCAGACTGAAAGTGAGGTGGTGGAGAACAATTTATCATGCTAATGAGCCTCCAAAGAAAGCTGGGGTAGCAATCCTAATATCATACAAATTAGATTTTAACCTAAAGACTGTAGTAAAAGAAGAGGGACACTACATTATTCTTAAAGGGTCTACCCAACAAGAAGATCTAACAATTATAAATATTTATGCTCTTAATTTAGGAGAAGGCAATTATATCAACCAATTAATAACCAAATTAAAGAAACACATAGATAATAATAACACATTAATAGTAGGGGACTTCAACACCTTACCCACAGCAATGGACAAATCATCTAAGCAGAAGATCAACAAGGAAAAAAGGGCTTTGAATGAGACATTGGAACAGATAGACTTCAGAGATGTGTACAGAACATTCCATCCTAAAGCAACAGAAGACATATTCTTCTCAAGTGCACATGAAACATTCCCCAGAATAGATAACATACTGGGTTACAAATCAGGTCTCAACTGATACCAAAAGATTCAGATTATTCCCTGCATGTTTTCAGACCATAGTCCTTTGAAACTTGAACTCAATCACAAGAGGAAATTTTTAAAGAACTCAAAGACTTGGAAGTTAAAGAGCATCCTACTAAAGAATGAATGGGTCAACCAGTAAATTAAGGAAGAATTTACAAAAATCATGGAAACTAATGAGAATGAAAACAAAACTGTTCACAACCTTTGGGATACAACAGAGGCGATCCCAAGAAGGAAGTACATTGCAATACAACCCTCTCTCAAAAAAATTGGAAAAATCTAAAATACACAAGCTAACCTTACACCAAAAGGAGCTGGAGAAAGAACAGCAAATAAAGCCTAAACCAAGCAGAAATAGTAAAGTTTAGACAGGAAATTAATGAAATAGAAACCAAAAGAACAGTAGAACAGATCAACAAACCTAGAAGCTGGTTCTTTGAAATAATTAATAAGGTTGATAAACCCCTAGCCAGACTTACCCAAAAGCAAAGAGAAAGGACCCAAATTAATAAAATCATGAATGAAAGAGGAGAGATCACAAAAAAACCCATGGAAATACAAATAAATTCAAGAACATATTATGAACAGCTATATGCCAACAAATTAGGCAATTTGGGGATGCCTGGGTGACTCAGTCGGTTGAGTGTCTGCCTTCAGCTCAGGTCATGATCCCAGGGTCCTGGGATCTAGTCCCGCATCAGGCTTTCTGCTCAGCATGGAGTCTGCTTCTCCCTCTGCCTCTCCCCCTCCTTGTGCTCTCTCTCCCTCACTCTGTCTCTCAAATAAATAAATAAATAAATAAATAAATAAATAAATAAATAAATAAAAATCTTTTTAAAAATTAGGCAATTTGGAAGAAATGAATGTATTCCTGGAAACTTATAAACTATCAAAACTGAAACCGGAAGAAATAAACAATCTGAACAGACCCTTAACCAGCAAGGAAATTGAAGCAGTAATCAAAAACCTCCCAAAAAACAAGAGTCAGGGCCTGATGGATTCCCAGGGGAATTCTTCCAAACATTTAAAGAAGAAATAATACTTATTCTACTGAACTTGCTTCAAAAAATAGAAACGGAAGGAAAACGTCCAAACTCATTCTATGATGCCAGCGTTAGTTTGATCCCAAAACCAAAGACCCTATCAAAAAGAATTACAGACCAATATCCCTGATGAACATGGATACCAAAATATTCAACAAGATCCTAGCCAATAAGATCCAACAGTACATTAAAAGGATTATTCACCATGACCAAGTGGGATTAAATCCTGGACCACAGGGGTGGTTCAGCATTTGCAAATCAGTCAACATGATACATCACATTAATAAAAGAAAGGACAAGAATCATATGATCCTCTCAAATAATGCAGAAAAATCATTTGACAAAGTATAACATTCTTTCTTGTTTAAAACTCTCCAAAGTGTAGGGATAGAGGGAACATACCCCAATATCATAAAAGCTATCTACAAAAAGCCCACAGGGAATATCATTCTCACTGGGGAAACTGAGAGGTTTTCCCCTAAAGTCAGGAGCATGACAGGAATGCCCACTCTCACAACTGTTGTTCAACATAGGACTAGAAGCCGTAGCCTCAGCAATCAGATAACAAAAAGAAATTAAAGACATTTAAATTGGCAAAGAAGTAGTCAAACTTTCCCTCTTCATAGGTGACATGATACTTTATGTGGAAAACCCAAAAGACCACCCAAAATTTCTAGAATTCATACAATTTAGCAACATGGCAGGATACATAATCAATGCACAGAAATCAGTTGCATTTCTATACACTAACAATGTGACTGAAGAGAAATTAAAGAATTGATCCCATTTACAATTGTACCAAATCCATTAGATATGAAGAATAAACCCAACCAAAGAGGTAAAGGATCTTTACTCTAAAAACTACAGAACACTTATGAAAGAAATTGAGGAAGACACAAAGAGATGGAAAAACATTCCATGCTCATGGATTGGAAGTATAAATATTAGGATAATATCTATGCTACCCAGAGCAGTCTACACATTCAAAGTAATCTGTATCAAAACACCATTGACATTTTTCACAGAGCTGGAACAAACAATCCTAAAATTTGTATGGAATCAGAAAAGACCCCTAATAGCCAGAGGAATGTTGAAAATAAAACCAATGTCAGTGGCTTCACATTGCTGGACTTCAAGCTATATTACAAAGCTGTGATCATCAAGACAGCATGGTATTGGCACAAAAACAGACACATAGATCAATGGAACAGAATAGAGAGCCCAGAAATAGACCCTCAACTCTATGGTCAAATAATCCTCGGCAAAGCAGGAAAAAATATCCAGTGGAAAAAAGATAATCTCTTCAATAAATGGTGCTGGGAAAATTGGAGAGCCACATGCAGAAGAATGAAACTGGACCACTTTCGTACACCATACACAAAAAGAAATTCAAAGTGGATGAAAGACCTAAATGTGAGAGGAATCCATCAAAATCCTAGAGGAGAAGACAGGTATCATCCTCTTTGGCCTCGACCACAGCAACTTCTTGCTAGACACATCTCCAAAGGCAAGAGAAACAAAAGCAAAAGTGAACTACTGGGACTTCATCAGGATAAAAAAAAAAA
The DNA here is from genome assembly GCF_054177405.1 of Leptonychotes weddellii. Taxonomy (NCBI): domain Eukaryota; kingdom Metazoa; phylum Chordata; class Mammalia; order Carnivora; family Phocidae; genus Leptonychotes; species Leptonychotes weddellii. The sequence goes on along the minus strand of NW_028035126.1, from coordinate 1,724 downwards.
AGTGCACAGCAAAGGAAACAGGGAACAAAACTAAAAGACAACCTATGGAATGGGAAAAGATATTTACAAATGACATATCAGATAGTGGGCTAGTATCCAAAACCTATAAAGAACTTTTCAACCTCAACACCCAAAAAAACAAAAAAATCCAGTCAAAAAATGGGCGTAAGACGTGGACAGACATTTCTTCTTTGGAAGAAATGGGTAACAGACCCATGAAAAAATGCTCAACATCACTTGTCATCAGGAAAATGCAACTCAAAACCACAATGCAATACCACCTCATACCAGTCAGAATGGCTAAAATGAACAACTCAGGAAATAACAGATATTGGTGAAGATGAAGAGAAAGGGGAACCCTCTTATACTGTTGGTGGGAATGCAAACTGTGGAAGCCACTCTAGAAAACAGTATGGAGGTCCTCAAAAAGTTAAAAATAGAACTGCCATAGGAACCTTTTGCAATGATGTGGACGGAACTAAAAGGTATTATGCTAAGGGAAATGAGGGAGTCAGAGAAAGACAAATACCATATGATTTCAGTCATATGTCGAATTTAAGAAACAAAACAGATGAACATAGGGGAAGGGTTAGAAAAATAAAGTAAGATGAAAACAGAAAAGGAGGCAAACCAGAAGAAACTCTTAGCTACAGGAAACAAACTGAGGGCTGCTGGCGGGGGGGGCGGGTAGCATTAAGGAGGGTTCTTGATGTAGTGAGCACTGGGTGTTATACGCAACTGATGAATCACTGAACTCTACCCTCTGAAACTAATAACACAATATTTGTTATCTAAATTGAATATACATAAAAATTTAAAAATAAATCAATAATAAAATCTTTAAAAATGTATTCATTGGATATTTTGTAGAATGCCTATTAATTTGGGATTGTCTGATGTTTTCCCCATGAATAGTGTGGAGTTTTCCATATTTTTGGCAAGAATACCACAGAAATAGTGTGTCCTTCTTATTGCATAATATCGGGGGTTACATTTTGTTGACATGATTTATGATTGGTGATGTTAACATTGATCATATAGTAAGGTGGTTTCTCTGCTGGTAGGTTACTATTTTACTTTTCAATTTCTTACTTTTTTTTCTGTGAAATCCAGGACCTAAGTAAAGTTGATTCAAAAAAAAAAAATTAAAATAAGCTCCACCTCCTGCAGGAAGGAAATTGAAGAAAATTTAAAACCTTCGCAGCAATTAGTGAATATTTTGGGTGTGAATCTTTGAGGTTTTGCAAGTATCTTGTTTCGCCTGAAAAAAAAAATCAATGACAAAATTTCAGTTTGTAGCTATTATTGCTGACTTGTCTATTTCTCTCTGCAATCCATCCATTTTTATTTCATGTATTTTGGGGATTTGAAGCCATGTGCATATGTGTTTATAATTGTTACATCTTCCATACAGAATCTCTTGTCATTACACAATGCCTTTCTTTGTGTATAGAAATAGTTTTCTTTTCTTAACTCAATTTTGCCTGTTAACATTATAGTTAACCTCATTCTATTTTTTTTTTTAATTTTTTATTCTTATGTTAATTCCCATACATTACATCATTAGTTCTAGATAAAGTGTTCCATGATTCATTGTTCGTGCACAACACCCAGTGCTCCATGCAGAACGTGCCCTCCTCAATACCCACCACCAGGCCAACCCATCCTCCCACCCCCCTCCCCTCTAGAACCCTCAGTTTGTTTTTCAGAGTCCATCGTCTCTC
>NW_028035125.1:0-532 GCF_054177405.1 Leptonychotes weddellii | reverse complement strand
TGATGACCTCTTACTCCTAATGATTCTTTTTTGGGCTTTTACTTTTTTATATAATCAATCCTGAGAGATGTTTGCCAATTTATTAGTCTTTTCAAGGGACTAACTATTGGTTTGGTTAATCACAATTGTATATTTGTTTTCTGTTTCATTAATTTTTTAAAATTTTTTTAAAGATTTTATTTATTTATTTGAGAGAGAGGATGAGAGGAGAGAGAGAGCACATGAGAGGGGGGAGGGTCAGAGGGAGAAGCAGGCTCCCTGCCGAGCAGGGAGCCCGATGCGGGACTCGATCCAGGGACTCCAGGATCATGACCTGAGCCGAAGGCAGAAGCTTAACCAACTGAGCCACCCAGGCGTTCCTATACATTGTTTTAATTGGCATTTTTTCCAATGAACAAATGAGTTGACCATCTCTTCAAATATTTGTTAGCCAGTTTGCTTTTCTCTGCTATGAATTTTTCTTTCTTTCTTTCTTTTTTTTTAAGATTTTATTTATTTATTTGAGAGAGAATGAGAAAGAGAGCACATGAGA
>NW_028035124.1:0-532 GCF_054177405.1 Leptonychotes weddellii | reverse complement strand
TTTTTTTTTAAAGATTTTATTTATTTATTTGAGACAGAGAGAATGAGAGACAGAGAGCATGAGAGGGAGGAGGGTCAGAGGGAGAAGCAGACTCCCTGCCGAGCAGGGAGCCCAATGCGGGACTCGATCCCGGGACTCCAGGATCATGACCTGAGCCGAAGGCAGTCGCTTAACCAACTGAGCCACCCAGGCGCCCTATTTATTTGAGAGAGAGAGAGAATGAGAGACAGCACATGAGAGGGAGGAGGGTCAGAGGGAGAAGCAGACTCCCCGCCGAGCAGGGAGCCTGATGCGGGACTCGATCCCGGGACTCCAGGATCATGACCTGAGCCAAAGGCAGTCGCTTAACCAACTGAGCCACCCAGGCGCCCAAACACTTTTACTTCTTGCCCACTCTGATTCTTCATGGCTGGTACCAGGAGGTGCCGGGCCCCTCCCTGGGTGGGATGACAGAGGGGCATTCATGTGGGTCCTTAACACCTTCTCCCAATGTCCTTCAGGCCACAGTGACCACAGCTGAGCCGCTGGGTCC
>NW_028035123.1:0-532 GCF_054177405.1 Leptonychotes weddellii | reverse complement strand
GTATTTTGCCAACGTCCTAAGGAGGAACCACGATCAGCGTCCGCACTCTCACTCCTCAACAGATTCTCCGTTGCCCTTGGAGAAAGTATTAACAGGTAAATCTGAAGAGTGTTCTAAAAGCTTCAACTAGTTTAGGAATGGAATGAATCCCGAAGAGCCCGCCATCAGGAAGGCTTCAGAATCCGATACTTTAAAAGATTTATTTATGGGGCGCCTGGGTGGCTCAGTCGTTAAGCGTCTGCCTTTGGCTCAGGTCATGATCCCGGGGTCCTGGGATCGAGCCCCCCATTGGGCTCCCTGCTCCGCAGGAAGCCTGCTTCTCCCTCTCCCACTCCCCCTGCTTGTGTTCCCTCTCTCGCTGTGTCTCTCTCTGTCAAATAAATAAATAAAATCTTTAAAAAAAATAAAAGATTTATTTATTTGTGAGACTGAGAGCGAGCACCAGCAGGTGGGTGGGGTGGGGTTGGGTGGGGAGGGGCAGAGGGAAAGAGTCTCAAGCAGACTCCCGGCTGAGTGTGGAGCCTGATCTGGG
>NW_028035122.1:0-532 GCF_054177405.1 Leptonychotes weddellii | reverse complement strand
GTTATATTTTCCATTTTGAATGAGTATTTACTGGTTAAATTAATAAATATGGAAAAGATAGCATTAATTAAAGTTATAGAACCATCACAGAATATTATTTAACTGGACACCAATTCTGCCTGTACTATAGTTGGATCCAGAGTTACTTACCAACCTTTCTTTGAACATATTTTTCTGGTATTTTTTTCTATTTAGACTTTAGTCATTGGTCTTTTAGAGAAACAACACAAAATAAAATCCTATTTCTTTTTTTTTTTTTTTTAAAGATTTTATTTAGGGCGCCTGGGTGGCTCAGTTGGTTAAGCGACTGCCTTCCGCTCAGGTCATGGTCCCGGAGTCCCGGGATCGAGTCCCGCATCGGGCTCCCTGCTCAGCAGGGAGTCTGCTTCTCCCTCTGACCCTCCCCCTCTCATGTGCTCTCTCTCTCTCTCTCAAATAAATAAAATCTTTAAAAAAAAAAAAAGTTTAAAGATTTTATTTATTTATTTGAGACAGAGAGAATGAGAGACAGCATGAGAGGGAGGAGGGTCAG
>NW_028035121.1:0-532 GCF_054177405.1 Leptonychotes weddellii | reverse complement strand
GGGGTCCTGGAATCAAGCCCTGCGTGGGGCTCCCTGCTCAGTGCTCAGCGGGGAGTCTGCTTCTCCTCCCCCCCCTCGCCCCCCTCTCGTGCTCTCGCTCAAATAAAATCTTTTAAGAAAAAGGCAAAATTTTTGTTATATATCTATTTACCACAATAAAAAACTAAAGTAAAGGGCGCCTGGGTGGCTCAGTCGGTTAGGCGACTGCCTTCGGCTCAGGTCATGATCCTGGAGTCCCGGGATCGAGTCCCGCATCAGGCTCCTTGCTCGGCAGGGAGTCTGCTTCTCCCTCTGACCCTCCTCCCTCTCATGCTCTCTGTCTCTCATTCTCTCTCTCTCAAATAAATAAATAAAATCTTTAAAAAAAAAAAAAAAACTAAAGTAAAATAATTGCTTTTTCTTAATGATTGGATACTAATTAATAATTATTTACTAAACTCTTTGTATAATGCCTACGAATCTAAAACCAGTGTCTGTGTAATCGGCATCATGCACACATGCACAAATGTTTCCACATACCCAAACAGAAACT
>NW_028035120.1:0-533 GCF_054177405.1 Leptonychotes weddellii | reverse complement strand
AAGATCACATAGCTTGGAAGTGCCACAGCCTGAGTTGGGACCCAGAACTATTCTCAGCATCCGTGAAGCTCCCAACCAGCCATGGGCTCGGAGGGGACATCTTTAGAAGGGACTGGCGGGCCCCAGGTCATCGTGTTCACCAGGGGTGGGGGGGACATGCCCAGTCCTCCTCGGCAGCAGTTCCCTGGAGCCTGGGCGGCGTGGCGGGAAGGCGGGAGGGAAGGGAAGATGGGGGAGGGTAGGGAAGATGGGGGAGGGTAGGGAAGATGGGGGCGGATGGGTCCCAGGGCAGGGGGTACATCCATCAGCTTCACTGACCAAATGGCTCAGATACATTTTAGGCGGGGTTATTCAAAGTGCGATTCAACAGACTAGGGCTGGCCCCATGGATGTTTGTCCTGTAAACACAGAAAGAGGACAGCATCATTTCTTCTACCTTGGGGCAGACTAGAATGCAACAGTTCGCAGGCGGGCGTGAGCACACCCTGAGAAGTGCCGCTCCTGACCAATGAGAGGGGCGCATGTCCCCCCCC
>NW_028035119.1:0-533 GCF_054177405.1 Leptonychotes weddellii | reverse complement strand
GTGATGTGATTATGTGTCACTCTATTACATGGATACTTATTTTCTTTGTAAGTAATACATTCAAAAAGCAGGATGAGGTTGAAGGACAAGAAAAAAGATAGCAAATGTGCATGAGTGAAATCCAATTTTGCCAGGAGAATTAAATTTTTAGAGCTCTAATATCCTTAAAATTTATTTCAAAGGTATATAACTACCATTCCCATTCTGAACATGTGAAGAAACTAATACGGGAAGGAAAGTTGGCCAACTTGAACTGCATTGTTTTCAAGTGGATGTATAATGCTAAGAAGTCATACAGATTTAACAGATTAATCCACTCAGAATCAACCCATTCTCTTGCACTTCAGATATCAGAAGTTTAAACCTTTCATAATACTCTAGTTCAAAATAGAACTTGTGCTTGGGGCACCTGGGTGGCTCAGTTGGTTAAGCGACTGCCTTTGGCTCAGGTCATGATCCTGGAGTCCTGGGATCGAGTCCCGCATCGGGCTCCCTGTTCAGCAGGGAGTCTGCTTCTCCCTCTGACCCTCCCC
>NW_028035118.1:0-533 GCF_054177405.1 Leptonychotes weddellii | reverse complement strand
AAGAGCTGTTTTAGGGTCCAGGAAAATATCTCTCAATCTACCTCCCAATGCTGAAGCATTCTGCCCTGCATCCCAGGGTTCCTGCTGGAAGAGGGCTGAGCCTGGCAGATCAGTGTTCTTCAAGCTCAGAGTCATTGGTGAGTATGTGTACTGGGGGGGAGGGGAACGTGGAATGTGTGTGTGTGTGTGTGTCTGTGTGTGTGTGTGTGTGTGTAGGGCGGAGTGCCCTTTAATTACTGTAATAGCTAGAAATCATAGGCTCCAGGGACTCTGCCAACACTTTACATACGTCATTACTTTTAATGGTCACAACAACCATGTGACAATAACCAGTGGTGCTTTTTTTTAAGATTCCAGTATAATTAGGGGCTCCTGGGTGGCTCAGTCAGTTAAGCGTCTGCTTTCAGCTCAGGTCATGATCCCAGGGTCCTGGGATCAAGCCTCGCATCGGGCTCCTTGCTCAGTGGGGAGCCTGCTTCTTTCTCTCCCTCTGTCTGCCACTCCCCTTGCTTGTTCGCTCACATGCTCTCTTT
>NW_028035117.1:0-533 GCF_054177405.1 Leptonychotes weddellii | reverse complement strand
GGGAGCAGGAAGGAGGAAGGAGCTGGTCCCAGGGTCCCAAGGGACTGAGTTCAGCTAAACCACCTACCTCTTAACTGCCCCCAGGGCCTTCAGAGCTACTGTTGTCAGGACCCCATCCCTTTGCTGATTGTTCAAACCAGTGAGACTACGGAGATAGTTCTTTCTCCTCTACAATCACCGGAAAGTCAAAAAGTAAATTCCACAGTTCACCCACTTGGAAGAGCCAAGCTTTGCCATTCTGAGGCCAGGCTTTCCTGCCCCAGGGAGGGTGCAAAACAGCATTTTGTATTTCAGAGCCAAAACTTCTATCCTGGAAGGTTTTGTTCTTAAAAATAATGAAAGTTGCTCCAGACAGAAGCTGTGTAGATGCTGGTGTTTGGAGCTGAAGTGAAGGAAGACCCACCACCCTTCTACAGCCTCAAGCTTCTGCCAGCAGGTAGGTTTCTTGTGACGAGGAGGGGAGTTTAGCAGGCAGGAACTGTGGGCTGATCCCTGAAGTTGCCCCCAACAGTTCTTTTTTTTTTTTTTTTTTT
>NW_028035116.1:0-533 GCF_054177405.1 Leptonychotes weddellii | reverse complement strand
CTTACATTTTTCTTCTCACATCATTATTTTCCAACTTTCCATTTCATCCTATTATTTTTTATAATAAAAAAATGATTATAGCTTTCCATGAACACCATTTAAAACCTCACAATCCCCCTCATTAAGAGAAGCTTTCAATGGGGAAAAAAAACATAAGGATTGAGCCAGTTTTGCCACTGTTTGAATGAATCCTTTTTAAAAAAAGAAACGTCTATCATTTCTGCTTCACTTAGTTTTGATTATCATCCACAATATGTTTCCTTAAGAATGATCATGAGAAGATTTGCACCCTGAATATTCACCACTTTTATGTCCCTGGATGACTAAGTGAAGACTGTGCTGGTGCTTACTTGCATCTGTAGGCCATATGCACACGGCTCAATGAACAAGATCAGCAATGCTGGCAAAGCCCATTGAAGACTGGGATGCAGACTGTGTTGCCATACATGCAAGCTATCTTGACAGAATGTCAGTCAACTTGGTGTGTGCGTGTACGTGTGTGTGTGTGTACGCGGGATATAAATTTTTTTTCA
>NW_028035115.1:0-10047 GCF_054177405.1 Leptonychotes weddellii | reverse complement strand
CCACCCCCACCCCCAGTATCTTTACAAGAGCAGTGACTTTGTCCTCAGGTAGAGGATGTGTGATTTTGGATGAAAGTAAATTACAACTTACTGAGTTTATTCCTAAACTGATCTTTTTGGTATTTTAAAGTAGATCATACCAAGAGAAAGTTCCTTGGTCTTAAAAAGGAATGTTTTGATTGCTTTGGGTATTGTGCTGGCTGCACGCTTTGGCCACTTGAAGCATGTTAATAAATGTCACTGATAAAAAAAAAAAAAGAAAAACTGTAATGCACTAAGGTAAAATTACAATACACTGTCTTTTTAACTCAAGTAAAGTATTTTTTTTTTAAGGATTTTTTATCAGAGAAAGAGAGCACAAGCAGGGGGAGCGGTAGGCAGAGGGAGAAGCAGGCTCCCCGCTGAGCAGAGAGTCCAATGTGGGACTCGATCCCAGGACCCTAGGATCATGACCTGAGCCAAAGGCAGATGCTTAACTGACTAAGCCACCCAGGCATCCCTCAAGTAGAGTATTTTAAAATATAAAATATCTGTTTGCTTAATATTTAAGTAAATTCTACTGAATCTGTTGGGTCAGATTCTGCATTTGGATCTTAACATACTCAGCTGTTCTTAAATGAGTGTATAATATATAGCCATACAGACCTGGGTTCATATCCTGCCTCTGTCCCTTATTGGTATGGGATTTTGGGATCTTTAAAGCTGTAGTCTTCTCATCTGTAAAATAAGGATCAAAAATACCACATCACAAAGTATTTTAAAGATTAAATGAGATTATATGGTAAAGTGCTTAGCACAGTGTCTGGCATATAGTACACGTTCAATAAATGGTTGCTATTTTTTCAAGTTAAATCATAACCTATTTCAAGAGACAGATTTTTGTATTCAAAAGTTGTGCTGTCTAATGGTAGACACTACGCATATGTGGTAATTGAGCAATTGAAATGTGGCTAGTCTGAATTGGGATGTGGGTGTATAAAAATCACACTGGATTTTTATTTTATTTTTTATTTTTTATTTTTTTTAAAGATTTCATTTATTTCTTTGAGAGAGAGAATGAGACAGAGAGAGCATGAGAGGGGGGAGGTTCAGAGGGAGAAGCAGACTCCCCGCTGAGTGGGGAGCCCGATGCAGGACTCGATCCCGGGACTCCAGGATCATGACCTGAGCCGAAGGCAGTCGCTTAACCAACTGAGCCACCCAGGCACCCCCACACTGGATTTTTAAAGACTCAGTATAAAAAAAGTAAAATATCACATAAATACTTCTTTTATATCAATTACACATTGAACTGATATTTTAGATAAATTGGGTTAAATAAAATGTATCGCCAAATTAATTTTCACCTCTCAAAAGTAAAAACTGTTTTTACTTTTTAAAATGTTGGTACTAAAAAACTGTATTATATATGAGTCTTGCATTGTATTTCTATTGGGCAGCACAAAGCTAAAGTCCCCGGTAAGGACAGAATTAGGTATACAGATGTTCCACTAATACATGACTGGTTGGTTGATATGGCTAAATCTCTTCATCATTTCATTACAACGGCAAAATTAAAAGCATAAGAGACTGTGTTTTTTCAAGTGCCCACAAATCAAGACAGATTTCCAGAGTGGTTATTATTAAAGAATCTCATGTGTAAATGAGTTATTTACTCAGTAAGTTTTTGGTGATTTTCTCCTGCAAATCTTTAAGCACTGAAGCAAAACTCTTCAAACAGAGCTTTAGTGAAACTTGTGCAGTTAAGAACGGGAATGACCTTTTATTTGTCAATAATACCTTAGTAAAGCTGAAACAAAACAAAACAAAACAAAACCCAAAAAAGAACGGAGATGACCTTTCCGGGACTAAGAAATCCAATTGCTGAAATTAACTTTGGCAAATGACAATGAATCACAAATTGTCTGCAGGCCAGCTATGTTCTCACATCTAATGGGCAAATCAGGATCACTGATGCCCTCTGGCTCCTGCATTTTCCTGATCTTTATAGCATATCTAACTGGAAGGATTCCAGGAAGCAAAGGATGGGGGCAGATGCTATGACACTCTCCTGTCAGTACAAGACATGCTGGCTAACTCCAGAGACCATGTGGTCTTCTTCCATAATGTTCCATAAGCATGGAACAAATGTCTCTGATGGTTTTAAACACAGGCAGAACTGGAGCCAGATAATACTCTCTGAATGTATTACTCCTTTAGCCAATTGGATTTGCAGCAAACAAGATCTCACTGAAAGAAATGTCTGGATTGGTTCTATTCTAAGCTTTTGGTGGGAGTGGGAAGGGGACCTGAATATGATTGAATTGTTCCAGAATGCACCAGGGTGCTTCCTCTCCCTTTTCCCCAACATCTGTTGACTCTTCTCCAACCACTAATACCTCCACCACCATCTCACTACAACCACCAGTGGTTAACATTTATTTAGTGCTTACTACATGCCAGGCACTTTTCTCAATATTTTTTATGTTATTACCTCACTGAATACTCAAACCATTCTTTAGATACCACTCCTAATTTTCAAGATGATGAAACTGAGGTGCAGGGTAGTTAAGTTGCCCACAGTCGCTCAACTAATAATTAGAGCAGCCAGAAAGAGAAGTTAGCCTGCTGCTCTTGGTGCTCAAAACCCCAGATTATAGCATCTGGAGAAGATTCTGACTAGTCTACAGAACATAAGAGAACAGATCGGCTTAGCCAGGGCAAGCCTGGTCCTGTAAGTTATTCCTTGGGCTGCTCTGGCACCTAGAGGTGTAGAGTTTTTTACCTCCAATCTTTTGTGGCCTCTGAGTGAGTGTCAAAGGTGTATAATGGCATATGGCATTTTCCTGAGTCCCTAAAGCTCATTCTTAATCACAGAGTATTGTTTCAAGTTTTGTAACACATAATATTGTTCACTGGTTTGAAGAGAGAGATGTATCATTTAGTGAAAATAAATCATTTTTATTATGATGCCTTTGGATACTCTTTGGTACCTAAGGACATGTTAAATGGAAGTACTACATGAACTTTGCAGTCTTGTTTTCCACCATCTTCCTGCATGCTTCTGCTCTCCAAGGAGCCCCCCAGTGTTTCCTTAGCCTTGGAGACTGGCTTAGGTCCATCAAGGCAAAGGGTGGAGAGAAAATGGATACAGAGGGGGAGCAAGAATGTGAGCAACAATAGAAACCACAATCCACTACTTCATCAGGTTACATGTGCTTCTTCATTCTGAGCAAGAAGTAGAAGAAGGCCATTGGTTAAGCTCAGGTAGACTCTATATAGACTCTATATGAGATGTATACAAATACCCCTAACATTTTTTTTTTTTTTTTTAGTAACAACCTGATTGAATTTTCTTTCTGAGTGGTTTGGAGGAGTAGGGAATAACAAATGAAACACTTTATTTGCTCAAAGATCTCATGCCCTAATGAAAGGGAGAAACCCGATTAAATATCCACATGCCCTTCATGACTGAAGATTATGACATTAAGGCAAATTAAGTCTTTATCAAGAACCACAGCATGATTAATTTTAAATGGAATTGTCTTTACACAGTTCCCAAATTTGCCATGGGCTCATGGGATGTTAGAATGGGATAAATTATTATGAATTTTCTAATTTCCTCAACTTTTATATGAGGAAACTGAAGCCCACAGAAAAGTGCGTTAGAGTCAAGGATTTGGTTTTCATACTCCCACTCCTTCGGACTTTTCCTTTGCAAATGAAATTATTTGCTTAATTTGCTTGCTTGAACTAAGCTTCCTGGTTCTTTTATTATCAATTTCAACTTGTTTCCAGAGCTGAGAATATGTCAATACTGCCTTCAATTTATTCATAAAATGATAGTTATGATCAAGGGATAAAGGCACTCTTAAGCTAATAAGTAATTATCTCTTACTATATAATTGCAAACAGGATCCTCATCTAGAATTTCCATTTTTTAAAAAAAATTTTGCCTGTTAATATAAACAAAAGGAAGCAGTCAGATGACCTTTTTTCCTTGACTAAGGATCAATGTATCTACCCACAAGGATGACACCAAACACATAGAAACTATAAACTGTATAATAACTAAAAATACATATTCACACACAAATAGACGGCATATATATTTTGTTTAGGCAGGTTATACTTAGAATACTTATTAGGGCACAGTGAGTCCTGGAGACCTTTGAACATAAGCTAATGTTAATTGGCTGAACTTTCAGATACAGAATTAACAGGTGTCTAGTCCTGTTCAGTAAAACAAAAAACACATGCTGGGGCAATGGGACTGTTCTTGACTGCACTGGGTGGTTACATGGGTATACAAATAATAAAAATTCATTGAGCTGTACACTTAAGATTTGCGCATTTTATTGTATATGTTATACCTCAAGAATAAAACTAAAAAATATAAACCACAAAAGACTAGAGACAAGCAAAAAACCCCACCTTTTTGCAAAGGTTGCAAACATGCAATTGGTCTTTTAGCTGTTTGTAACTTCAGATTTGCTATATCTTAATTACGATACTTGAGTGGCTTGAAACACTTTTTTGTTTCTTCTGTTTATCTTTCAGTAAACTAAGTTATTTTAAAAGATCTTGTGATCTCCTTATAAGGCGAAAAAGGCTTTAACTTACCCATTTGCAAGTAAGATGGTGTAGTAATTATGTGCAGAATTTTGTAGAATAACACATGAGGCCATCTCTATGGGGCGGGATACAATACTGAAAATGTTTCTTTCATTTCGCCCTCTTCCGCCGCCTATTTTTACGGGGTACTTCAGGCAATGGTATTGAGAGAACAAATGGGTCGCTGAACTAAAGAACCTTTCCCAAAGATGCTATTATTCTATTTCCGTCCCACAGATTGTCAAAATCCACTTTTTTTTTTCTCGGAATGCCACCTGAGGGCAGTTGCTTGAGAAACATACTCAGCACACCTGATTTGTATACATTTAAGAAACGATTTGCTTTTATGTTTTTATGTCTCCCTGCGTATAAACTCCCAGTCTCTGACAGTTAGGCTACTTTTAGTACAACCTCTCACTCTGCGACAAGTCAGGGCACCGCAGTTTGAAAACAAAACAAAACAAAACAAAACCCTACAAAACATCCGGTAAAAGGGGGAAGACTACGACTCCCAGAATGCAGCGCGTCGTCGTCTTGCCCGGCTGTCCAATGATCAGACTCCGCGAGCCTCCTCTCGGCCCCGTTGGTCAGCTTGCCTGTCAGTGAGGGGAGAAACAGAGGGCTCAGGATGTCATATTTCCCGCCAGTGCGAGGCGCCGTTCAGGAAAGCCGAAGTGGAAGAAGTTCTCGATTGGATACTCGCTATTCTCGCGTAAGAGGAATCAGCCAATCAGAATGTGTATATCCTCCCGGAAAACCCTGCCCCTTCTCGACGTAGCCTTTGGTGGCGGGAAAAGTTCGGAAGTTTTCGCGCCGGGGCGGGGTCATCTGAGGACTCTCCGCGCGGGTCTGGAGGAAGCGGTTCTCTGGCGGCGAGCATGGCGGGGACAGTGGTACTGGACGACATAGAGCTGCGAGAGGCGCAGAGAGATTACCTGGATTTCTTGGATGACGAGGTGAGGGAGGAGCGGGGGCGCGAAACTCTGGCGCTTGGAGCCCCTGGGGACGCTGACGGGCCAAGCGAGGCCGCGGCAGATGCTGCTCCACGCAGAGCCGGGGCAGGGCCCGGAGCTCGCGGGAGGTCCGCCGAGCTTCCGGACTGTTGCGGCCGGGCCGGCGCCCTCAGGAGTCTTCCATCCCGGATCTCGTAACGTTTCTCGCGGTGGATTCCGTAGTTGGTTTGGTCTCCTGTACGGGCAGCCTTGAGAGAGCGATCCTGTAACTCTCCTAAGTGCAAATGGTGGCGGGGTCTCGCGAAAGGCGACGGGTTTCTTTCAAGTGCACACGAAATGGCAAAGCTCCCTGTGGCCTTTCGGAAATCACTCCCCGCTCTCTGAATTTGGCAGGAGTCGGGATGGGGGGGGCGGGGAGAATGCTGTAGAACGTAGTGACCCGCTACCTTATAGACCTGCAGATTTTAAGGACTGACTTTCCAACCGGGCGGGAAAGACTTCCTAACTTGGCCGCATTCTTTTTCAATGCCAAAGGAGATGCAGAAGAGAAGTGTTTACTATGCTGGCAAAGGGGGTTTTGTATGCCACCCAGGACTGGAAGCCATAGAATATTGGTAAAGCATCTTGAAAGGGTTGATAATGCTGGGTCTGTAAACAAATAGTAAGGCTCCCTATTCCTTTAGGTCGGATATGAGAGAACTCTTTCCCTATTATACAGCAGATCGGGAAATACAGTGTTTTAATTCCCTACGTAATTCTTAAATGAAAAGTCATTTTAATATGCTAATTTACATTTTGACAAGATTTTTACTTGTCCTTTTAGACTTATTATGAGCTTGTTTTAATTCCCCGTTAGAAGTTGAGAAATGACTGCATACAGAAAAGCTGCAGATAGTAATAGAAATAATAGCATGGACGTTGAGGAGATCATTATAACTCCTGCAACAGCCTCTTAGGGTGTATTTGGAATCTCATGCTAGTGAGTGAAAATGTGGAGAAATTTGAGGTCAGTTCTGCTGCAGAGATTGATTTATCTTGCTGTGAGAACTGCCTCTGTTTAAATACAGTCCTATTTTTGAATTTGTGGCTGTTCTGATATGTGGTGGTTATTTTGCAGGAAGACCAGGGAATTTATCAGAGCAAAGTTCGGGAGCTGATCAGTGACAACCAATACCGGTTGATTGTCAATGTGAATGACTTGCGCAGGAAAAACGAGAAGAGGGCTAACCGGTAAGTGGTAAGGATTCCCAAGAGGATATCCTGGCTCTGGGTGACAATGGCTTCCCTTTCTCTTCCCCGGATTGGACAGGCTTCCCAAGAGAGGACCTGGATGAAATGTTTTTGACCCTCATTGCCTCACCCGCTTCTGTTTTTCTCTTCTTCCCAAAGTAGGTGGTGGGTGTCCCCCCCCCCCTTTTTTTTTTAAGATTTTATTTATTTCTCAGAGAGAAAGAGAGCACACAAGCAGGGGAGCGGCAGACAGAGGGAGAAGGAGAAGCAGGCTTCCCGCTGGGCAAGGAGCCCGATATAGGACTGGATCCCAGGACCCTGGGATCATGACCCAGGCTGAAGGCAGCTGCTTAATCGACTGAGCCACCCAGACATCCTGGGCGTTTTCCTCTTAAGAGCTTCTCCTTCCATGTTTTAACTGAGTTACCATTTCTGCATCTTTGAGAAGTTGAATTCAAGTTAGCTGTCAGTTATGAGGTATTTTACTGAGTCTTCTAGGACAGCAGGAGAAGGGCACTAGATTTTCACACTACTTTTATTTTTAAGGGTCGATTTCTTCGAGTTTTTCTCTCTCTGCCTAATTATTCTCTCTGTTGTCCATGTCCAGCCTCCTGAGCAATGCCTTTGAGGAGCTGGTTGCCTTCCAGCGGGCTTTAAAGGATTTTGTGGCCTCCATTGATGCTACCTATGCCAAGCAGTACGAGGAGTTCTACATAGGATTGGAGGGCAGCTTTGGCTCCAAGCATGTCTCTCCCCGGACTCTTACCTCCTGCTTCCTCAGCTGTGTGGTCTGCGTGGAGGGCATTGTCACTAAGTGTGAGTGGCTTCAAGTCGGGGCTAAGGGAATGGAGGTGGGATACCCGTTAAGAGGGGCTGGGGAAGCAGGAGAGGCCGAGTAGAGTTGGGTAGCATATAGCATTGAACTTAACAGGGTGAAGCTGGAAGGAGCTGTAGTGTGCACAAAGATTAGGGGGTCCAGAATGCTGAATTCCGCTGAGCGTAGGGGAGTCTTGCTTTTGGCAGTCTCCTCATTCTAACTCTGAACTCCTATCATTTCTTGGTCAGGATCGGTTGTACTTGAAGTTTTATATAGACATGTTGATGTTCTAAATATAAATATAAAAATGAATAAATGACAAGTATTATTGAAGCAGCTTAAACTAGTCAGAAGAACACAGTATTTAGAGTCATGATAGACTTGCCTGGGTCAGATTCCACCTCTGTCACTGTCTAGTTGCATGACTTTATATGCATGTTTTCCATTGCTAGGCTCTCTAGTTCGTCCCAAAGTCGTCCGCAGTGTCCACTACTGCCCTGCTACCAAGAAGACTATAGAGCGACGTTATTCTGATCTCACCACCCTGGTGGCTTTTCCTTCCAGCTCTGTCTATCCCACCAAGGTGAGGGGAATTAATTAATTGGGCTTGGGGGTTGGAATCAAAGATGTCTGTTTTAATGCAAATAATTGAGTGATACCTGAAGTCTTCTGAAGTAAATCAGATGAAAAGTAAGGATTAATCTAAAGGAAAGATTGATTGTTAACCAGAGTTTAATATGAAAGTCTTCAATTTTTATTTTTTTAAAAAAGAATAAATACTCTATAAAATTTGGCAAATTATGGAAGGATTGAAAAAAGTCATTAATCTACATAGATCTTTTAGCAAAGTTATATATAACTTTATAATTTACCTAAAGTAATATGGGAGAATACTTACTCTATAATGTTACCATGAAATATTTGCAAATATTTTACTTTGGGTTGGGAGAAGAATGGCATTGGAAATGGCTTTATAGTGTTCAGATTGATCTGAACTGAGGACAATGTGAGGGTCTCTTAATGAAACAGAAGATGATTAATGTTGGTTACTTGATGTCTGAATTCCCATTCTATCAAAGAATACCTGCCGCTGCCATCAAATTTTAATTGAGAGCCACTGTATCCAAAGAATTGTTAAGCACTGTGGAGATTACAGATATAAATGAGACCCAGTTCTTATTTTCAACGCAATTGGGGCAGGAATCTTAACATAAAACAAGAATGAGTATCTTAGAATTATAACTGAAGCATACTTTAGAATCATTTAGTCTGTCTCCAGGTGAAATGCTGAGATTTGGAGAGGTTAAGTGACTTGCCCATGGGGTGCCTCGGTGGCTCAGATGGTTAAGCGTCTGCCTTCGGCTCAGGTCATGATCCCAGCTTCCTGGGATCGAGCCCCACATCGGGCTCCTGGCTCAACGGGGACCTGCTTCTCCCTCTCCCTCTGCCTTTCCCCCAGCTCATGCGCGCTCTCTGTCTCTCTCTCTCTGTATGTCTGTGTCTCAAATGAATAAGTAAAATCTTAAAAAAAAAAAAAGTGACTTGCACATGGTCCAGTCCTTAATGATGACCCTAAGGACTAGGACCCAAGTCCTTTTACTTTCAGGCCAGTTGCATTTTCTAAGTCACCCTGCTCTCTTCAGTAAGATCCCTCCTTCTAGAATGTCTTCAGTAACTACCCAGGGAGTACTCTTCTGCTGATTACTGGGGCCAAGCTTCTTTGCTCAAGACCTGAAATACACTGGACTCCTGGAGGTCATCTAGTGTGGTACTGAAGAACATGGCTTTGGAGTTAACAGTTGCCTCAAGTCCTGGCTCTGCAATTTCCTATGTGACTTGGGGAACTTATTTAACCTCTCCAGCCTCGGTTTCCTTATTTGTTACATGTGAAAAGTACCTGCTTTACTGAGTTGTTAGGATGATTACATGAGATAATCTCATAAAATAATAGCACAATACCTTGTATGTAGTAAGCACTCAGTAAGTGGCAGCTGTTGTGTTTTTAGAAAATTCAAATGGCAAGGAAGTAAAAGTTAAAAATGTTTTTACTAAAGTTTAATATACATACAGGAAAGTTTATATAAGTATGCAGCTCACTGAAATTTCACAAGCTGAAAATACCTGTAAAATCAGCATCCAAACCAGGAAACAGAACCTTCCTAGCACTCAGAAGTGTTTGAGGGCCCACACTCCCCAAGGTTAACCCCATCCTGATATCTAGCAACATAGAGTACTTTTGCCTTTTTATTTTTTTATTTTTTATTGTTATGTTAATCCCCATACATTACATCATTAGTTTTAGATGTAGTGTTCCATGATTCATTGTTTGTGCATAACACCCAGTGCTCCATGCAGAACGTGCCCTCCTCAATACCCATCACCAGGCTAACCCATCCTCCCACTCCCCTCCCCTCTAGAACCCTCAGTTTGTTTTTCAGAGTCCATCATCTCTCA
>NW_028035114.1:0-533 GCF_054177405.1 Leptonychotes weddellii | reverse complement strand
AAAAAAATATAAAGACATCGAATTTTTAAGAACTGGAAAATCTAAATCAGCGGTGTAAAATAATAATCTACCCTTAGTTCAATTTCTTCTGGCAATGCCCCAGCTTAGGTCCCAATGAAGGAGGTGAAGAGGACTCAAGAAAAAAGACTAAGAGATAATGTGTGAGACAGACTTAAAAGTAGGAGAGTTTGGATCTACAAAATCGAAGGAAGAAAATGTTTCAAGACGTGGAGACTGATCCACTGTGTTAAATGCTAGTGATGAGTAGGATGGTAACTAAGAATTGACCATTGGATTTAGCATGGTGAAAGCTGTTAAAACATGCCGTTTTGGTGTAGTGGTAGAAGTTTGATTAAATCTGATAAGAACTTGATAAGAGTGGGATGAAAGAATGGGAAGAGAGGAAGTGTAGAAAGCAAGTATAGACAGTACTTTTTTTTTATTTTTTTTATTTTTTTATTCTTATGTTAATCCCCATACATTACATCATTAGTTTTAGATGAAGTGTTCCATGATTCATTGTTTGTGCATAA
>NW_028035113.1:0-533 GCF_054177405.1 Leptonychotes weddellii | reverse complement strand
CCTCAGTTTGTTTCCTGAGATTAAGAATTCCTCATATCAGTGAGGTCATATGATACATAGACATGCAAATCCTTGACCTTCAATCCCAGATCTACTAAATCAGAAACTCCAGGGTCAGGCCCAACCATTTGCATTTAATAAGCCACCCAGGTGAATCTTATGCTAAAATTTGAAAACAATGGCCTGGGGATTTGTTGAAATGCTTGATGAAGGACGCACACAGGGCTGCATCTTCAAAGGTCTGAGGATTCTCCACCTCCAAAATCTTATCTACAAACAATGATACATTTGTCTTTTACTTTACAATGCTTGTGTTCCCTCTCTTTTTTTCATCTTATGCAATTGTTTGAATTATGAGAATGCTATTAAAAGCCCATGGTTCGGGCGCCTGGGTGGCTCAATCAGTTAAGCATCTGCCTTGGGCTCAGGTCATGATCCCAGGATCCTGGGATCGAGTCCCATATCAGGCTGCCTGCTCCGCGGGAAGCCTGCTTCTCCCTCTCCCACCCCACCTGCTTGTGTTCTCTCTGTCA
>NW_028035112.1:0-533 GCF_054177405.1 Leptonychotes weddellii | reverse complement strand
GCAAACCAACAAAATAGTCTGAGAGCTAGAGAGAGTCTTAGAGGTATGGAATTCAAGCTGCCACCCGTGGCTGTAACCCCAGACTGGAGAGTCTTCTTGAATACTCACTACCTTCTGAGGCAGTGAGCTTAAAAATTGGAAGAAAGTTCCTCTTTGTATCGACACCATCAAAGCCAACTTCAAAGCATTGTTATTCGTTCACCCTGAACATTTCGCTAAGCAAATAACAATTCTCCTCTGCGATACTTTTCCCGCCTAAGTGCACAGTGTGGTGGTGCGAAAGGCAGGGTAAAGAGAGAAACAGTACTACAAACCAGGAGTGCCTATGAGCCGGCACACCGCTAGCCATTTGCATGAGGATCTGTGAGGCTATTCAGCATGAAACCCCTCTCCCACGTCGCCACATAAGACCACCAGCCGGGGTGACAGGTTTCGCAATTCAGAGTCAGATAAAGACACATGTCTTGGATTCCCAAATCCATGATCATTGTGCCATATTGAACGACTTCATGATGATTAAGAATATCATCTTT
>NW_028035111.1:0-533 GCF_054177405.1 Leptonychotes weddellii | reverse complement strand
GCTTAACCAACTGAGCCACCCAGGCGCCCACAAAGCTAACATTCTTGTAAATTCCCAAGTGATAAGAGCACTAGGAGTATCCATGTTCTAATATTTGTCCTTGAACTCTCCCTGACTCTGGGCTGCTAAAACTCTTTTAATTCCTAAATGATAACAGCACTAGGAGTATCTCTTATTCTAGGGAAGTGGCTCTGGGTGGGATCCTGGATGCGAGCTGGCCACCAGAAAGACCAAGCCATGATCAGCAGCTTGGAACACTCAGTTTCATCTCCCCAACCCCTTACTTCGGAGAAGGGCTGCAAATGGAGTTATGGCTGCTCATGTGTACATGAAGAAGGCTCCATTAAATCCCAATAGTATGGATTTGGGAGAGATTGCAGGCTGGTGAACACAACCACACAGGGAAGGTTACACACCTAACTTCATAGAGACAAAAGCTCATGATTGTGGGACCCTCCCAGACTCACATTATGTATCTCTTTATCTGGCTATTCATCTGTATCCTTTATCGTATCCTTTAATAAGCTGGTAAA
>NW_028035110.1:0-533 GCF_054177405.1 Leptonychotes weddellii | reverse complement strand
GACAAAGCCAGTGTGCTTCCTCACTCCCCAGGCAATGAGGCAGATGGGTCCTTAATGGTTCATATCTGTCTGCTGTGGGTGGGAGGATGGTGACAGGTCACGGGGTGCATAAACAGACGTCTAAAGGCGTCCCCCCCATCAAGCGTGCTGGCCCGTGTCCCGTTGCCATGTTCCATTCTCACCACTGTGTGAGGCACTGACTAGGTTCAGAACATACTGCCTGGCTGCCGACTGGGGGAGCCCAGACTCAGGGAGGAAATCACACACGTTCTGAAAAACACGTATGAGCCACACTGCCAAAATGGCCCAATTTACTACACTCTGTCCAGTGCTCGCACACATTATGGAAACCTTCCTGTGCAGCCTGCTGCTACTGGGAGAAACTGCAAAATCAAACTCATTTCACACTTGGACATGCTAACATGCACAACTGTTTTTTTTCAAACTGCCAATGGGCTTGACTCTTTTTTTTTTTTATTTTTTTTATTCTTATGTTAATCCCCATACATTACATCATTAGTTTTAGATGAAGT
>NW_028035109.1:0-533 GCF_054177405.1 Leptonychotes weddellii | reverse complement strand
TTATACAAATATCCCTTAGGTGGCATGACCATGGTGTGTTATCTCTGTATCCCATTGAATGCTTTAAGAGCTCAGTAGGTAAGTTCTTTTACTTCTAAGGAAGGACATTCCAACGTCTATGTACAGAATAAACACTCCAATGCATGGTATGACTAATACAGTGCCATAATTAGGTAAAAAATGTGAATAAGTATTTCACTAAACAAGATCTACGACTGGTTAATAAACACATGGCAAAGATGCTTACTATGAATAGTTATTAGAGAAATGTAATTAAAGTCACAATAAGAAACCACTCCACACTCACTAGAATGGCTATAATGGGAAAGATTGACAACACCAAGTATTGGTGAAGATATGAAGACACTGGACCTTCTATCCTTTGATGGTGGGATGTAAGATGTGACAGTCACATTGAAACATTTAAGTATTTTTTTTTTAAATGTTAAATGCATCATCAGAGGATTCAGTGATTCCTCTCCTAGGTATTCAACTGAGAGAAATGAAGGCATGTGTCTACACGAAGACTTGTA
>NW_028035108.1:0-533 GCF_054177405.1 Leptonychotes weddellii | reverse complement strand
GCCCCCTCCCACTCTGTGCAGGTAAAAGGCAATGGGACACAGTCCATAGATTTGATTTTCCCTGTAATTACCTCTCCTGGTGAAGTGAGCTCAAGCAGCAAGCGAGGCTTCTCTTCAGTGCGGAGCTCATGGAGCAAACGAGGTCACCGCCTTTGCAGGACCAGTTTCTGTTTTGAACAAAACCCATTATTAACAAATCAGAGCCATTAGAGGAATCTCTTTATGCCTTTCCTTTATTGAAAAGAAAATCAAAGTGGTAGAGAGGTGGGTCAATTGTGAGAACATTAAAGTGAATCCCAGTAATGAGCTAAAGCAGCGTTGAGTGAGGGTGAAGGGCACGCATGAAAACAACAGAGACCTTCACCCTGGGAGCCTCTGTGGCCATGACCGTGGGAGAGAGAAGGAAATTGGGGACACACAAGGGTTTCACCTTTTACCTGTACTCTTCCCTCTTGATACCTAGCCATTTTATCAAACCACCTTTCACAGCTAATGTACCAAAATAAATCAGAAGTAACTAACAATAGCTGGTC
>NW_028035107.1:0-533 GCF_054177405.1 Leptonychotes weddellii | reverse complement strand
AAACAATGAATCATGGAACACTTCATCTAAAACTAATGATGTAATGTATAGGGATTAACGTAAGAATAAAAAAAAAAAAAAAAAAGTCACAGCTTCTCCTCCACCCCGGTATCACAACGTAAAGCTCCCAGTGCTCGGATTCCCGCCAGGGTTTTACCACTTCTCCAGGTACGTCAAGGAGAGTACCATCTAACACTGGAACATTTTAGGGCTCCAACGTGACTGCTAAAGCTTTTGGGTGAAAATCCTTTGCTCAACATGTTTTTCTCTTCCTTAAATGTTATGATAAAAACAATGAAAAACTGTGTGGCTTCACAGAAGATGTGCCCTTTGCAAATGTTAGCAGAAAACAAAACCAAACGAGAAACTGTTATGCTTCTTGCAGAAAAACAATAGGATTAAGAAAACGTTTTACTACACGTGAAGAAAAATACTAAGAGACAAAATTAAGACCCAGTCAACAACTATTCACTACGTGAACCATTTCTAACTCTTATGAAGGCCAGTCTAGTTGTCCTGGGCACCCAGGATGT
>NW_028035106.1:0-533 GCF_054177405.1 Leptonychotes weddellii | reverse complement strand
GAGCCCGATGCGGGACTCGATCCCGGGACTCCAGGATCATGACCTGAGCCGAAGGCAGTCGCCCAACCGACTGAGCCACCCAGGCGCCCCTCCCACCCATTTCTTATGGGGCTCAAGCTGCTGCCAGCCCATAGGCACCAATGTGCTACCCACCGCACAGCGCCCAACGGCACCCGGATGACCCCGGGAATGACCACGGTGGAGAAGGGAACAGACAGAGCCAATGGGGCCAGCGTGAAGCCGAAGGTGGGCCACAGGCCACGCTCACTGGCACCACCTCCCGCAGCGCCTCCCTGGAGTCGGGGGGCAGTGTGTGGGCGTGCTGGCCCAAATCTGCAGATCGGTCCCACCTTGCAGCTGAGAGGGTACCCCTGAGGCCCAGAGACAGAGATAAGGGGCTGGACCTAAGAAGAGAAACACATAATTGGGCCTAGGTTTCCCAGCCTTGTCCAAACAGAAGCATCACTGGGGGCACTTTGTCCAAGACAGATTCCCAGGCAACTTTCCCAGAGTTGGGTGTGGGGTAAGATTTT
>NW_028035105.1:0-533 GCF_054177405.1 Leptonychotes weddellii | reverse complement strand
TTGAATGGACATGCACATGTTTGTGTATGAGAGAGAGGCTGATTTGTGAAATTCTAGCAATGGACTTAAATGTTATAAATACCTATCCCAGAATACAAAAAAGTATTATAAAATGTCCAATTATAATTCACCTTTTAAAGTTGTCTTAGATGGTAAAATGTCAAAAATACTCCTAAGATTTTTTATTTTCCCTTTTTCTTTACAAATAAACACACTGTCCATCTTCTTAAGTCTCAGAGGAATCCAATCAGGGCTAATGATTTTCCATTTATCTTGATCCGAATTTCACTGCATCTAATGGAATAGCTCAACATAGGAAAACACACCTTAGAAAGGAAATGGATGGAAACTAGCAGAGTATAAAAAGCAGGGTGCCTTGGAAGGATTACATTTTGTGGATTTTTGTTTCAGTTTTATAGATGCAATGTATATGTGTTTACCAGGGCACAATGTAAAAAGAGTGTTTTTTTTTTAATGTTATGTTAATCACCATACATTACATCATTAGTTTTTGATGTAGTGCTCCATGATTC
>NW_028035104.1:0-10049 GCF_054177405.1 Leptonychotes weddellii | reverse complement strand
AGACATAACACACATAACATGTTAAGCATGGTCTCTGGTACATCTGAAATAAATGCTCTGTTAAGATCCTTTGGTTTACATAAGAGACTCTTAACCTCAGGGAACAAACTGAGGGTTCCTGGATTGGAGGGGGGTGGGAGGGATGGGGTGGCTGGGTGATGGACACTGGGGAGGGTACGTGCTACGGTGAGCGCTGTGAATTGTGTAAGACTGATGAATCACAGACCTGTACCCCTGAAACAAATAATACATTATTTGTTAATAAAATATGTTAACCAAAAAAAATAAATTAAATAAATGTTGTTATTATGTTAATAAATGTTAATAAAAATATGTTAATATTATGTATTAATTTTCATAAAAATGTTATATAAAACATTTGTTAATAAAATGTTAATTTAAAGAATTAAATTAAATTTAAAAAGATCCTTTGGTTTAGAAAAGTTCTAGTATTAAAAATTTTAGTTCAAAGGGCGCCTGGGTGGCTCAGTTGGTTAAGCGACTGCCTTCGGCTCAGGTCGTGATCCTGGAGTCCCGGGATCGAGTCCCGCGTCGGGCTCCCTGCTCGGCAGGGAGTCTGCTTCTCCCTCTGACCCTCCTCCCTCTTGTGCTCTCTGTCTCTCATTCTCTCTCTCGCAAATAAATAGATAGAATCTTTAAAAAAAAAAAATTTTAGTTCAAAAACATCACTTCAAGCATTGACAACCTTTTGCTCCCATTGATGTGAGAGAAAAGCTTCTGCTTCCACCCATAGACACACCCTTCTACCATAACCGATTTAAAAACTGGACAAAACGTATTAAACACCTATTTTCAGATATTGGACAATAGGTGGCACAGGACTGTGATCTTTGAGAGAGTGGGAACAAATGAAATGAATCCTATGATTGTCCCAGATTTTTACTTAAAGCTATTTTCCAGACTGCAGCAGAAGGAGGGAAGCTGAGCAGAGGATGATGAGTTAAGAAAATAGAGTTTGGAGTTAAGTGTCACAGTGGCTGGAATTTGTGAGTCCTCTTACTCTAGAGGAGGTGGTTAGTCAAAGAAAGAGCTCCACAGTTCTGCATGATGTTCACCTGACTCTGGCTGATTACCAATCTGCACAATTGTAACCCAAACAATTCAAAGCCCACACAAGCCCAGGAACCAATCATGTTTTCACTATCCAGAGTGGAGAGACCTGATAGAATATGTAGGACATTCTGTAGACTCCTCAAAAAACCAAGCCATAGTAGTGGGACAAAATTAGACCTAGAGTAACAAAAACTCTAGAACTGCTCTAGCCTCAAAATCAGCAAACTGATCTTCAAGTAACTTAACTGTCTGCTCCAACATATTAAAAGATTTTTTAAAATATTCAACAAAATCTAGTACTCAAAAATTTACAATTATAATGTTCAGCAGCAATCAAAAATTAGTAGCCATCTAAAGAAGCAACAAAATGTGATTCATAACTAGGAGAAAAATAAGAAAATAGAAATAGATGTAGAAATGCTAGAGATTATAGAATGAGCAGACCGATGTTACAAATGCCACTATAAATATTCCCAAGGATTTTTTGAAAAAAGATCTAATTGAAAACAGAACCTGGTGGAACAAATGAAACCTCAAAAAATGAAAAATTTTATCAAAAATTAATAATAAAAATTTTATTGGATGAAATTCATAGCAAATTGGGTACTTCAAAAGAAAAGATCACTGTACTTACAAATACAGCAATAAAACTATTCAAAATGAACCACAGTGAGAAAAAAGTAAGACTGAACCTCCTCTCCCAAAAGAAACCCAGAATCTTAGTGACTTTTGGGGCAATCTAACATTTGCCCCATCTAACATTTGCCCCATCTAACATTTATGCAATTGGAGTACTAATAGAGGAGATTGGAGGGATGGGAAAAAAATGGATGAAATCATGGGTGAAAATGTTAATAATTTGATAAAAGTTATACAGTTGAAATAAGTTCAATAAGCCCCAAGTTGTATAAACCAAACAAGCAAACAAACAAAAACACATGAGGGTATATCATCATCAAATTACCTAAAACCATTCATAAAGAGAAACTCTTCAAGGCAATATGGGGAGGCAGAGGCATATGACATACAGGAACTCTACAGTAGATTTCCCATTACAAATGATAAAATCCAGGGGCGCCTGGGTGGCTCAGTTGTTAAGTGTCTGCCTTCGGCTCAGGTCGTGATCCCAGGGTCCTGGTATCAAGCCCCGCATCGAGCTCCCTGCTCCGCGGGAAGCCTGCTTCTCCCTCTCCCACTCCCCCTGCTTGTGTTCCCTCTCTCGCTGTCTCTCTCTGTCAAATAAATAAATAAAATCTTTAAAAAAAAAAAAAGATAAAATCCAGAAGATAAAGCAACAATACATTGAAAGTGTTGAAAGAAAAAAAATTGTTAACCTAGAAATCTTTCAACTATGAAGCCAAAATGAAAGCTTATTTTTCAGAGAAACAAAAGAAAGAATTTGTCACTAGCAGACCCACATTATAAGAAATGTGAAAAGATGTTCTTTAGGCAGAAAGAAAATGATACCAGAGCATACTTGTATCTACACAAAGGAATGTAGAGTGACAGAAATGGTAAATATAAAAGAATTGTTCCTATTTTTAACTCACTGAAAAAACAGTTTCTTAAAAATAAAATCAATGTATATTGGGCTTTATAGTATATGTAGAAGTAACATGTTGGATAACGATAGCCCAAAGGATGGTAGGGGCGAAATGGAAGTATCTTGTTGTAGGATTCTCATGCTGTAGTTGAAGTGGTACAATGTAACTTGAAAAATGATTGTAACAAGATGAAATTGTATATTACAAACCCTGGCAAAAGCCAGGAGTTAAAGCAGTAAAACAGAGTTATAGCTAATAAGTCATCAGTGAAAATACAATGAAAACTCTAAAATATACTCAATCAAAAAGGGAAGAAATAAAAAGAAATAGGAAAAGAGAACAAATAGTACAAATAGAAAAAAATAGTAATTTAAATCAAACTATATGGTAGTAATTTTAACTGTAAATAGTTTAAACTGCAATTAAAAGAGAAAGATCTGTCAAATTGGATGAAAGAGCAAAATCCAGCATAAAATATCTACGAGAAATTCATTTTAAATGTAAAGATACAATTAGGTTAAAAAAATTAAAAGATGGAAAAATATATCATGCCACAATTATCATTAGAAAGCTAGATGGTGGTGCACCTGGGTGGCTCAGTTGGTTAAGCGTCTGACTCTTGATTTCAGCTCAGGTCATGATCTCGGGGTTGTGAGATCAAGCCCCTCATCAGGCTCTGCTCTGAGCATAGATCTTGCTTGATTCTCTCTCTCTCTTCCCTTGCCCCTCCCCCTGCTTGCTCGCTCTCTCTCTAAATAATAAATAAAATCTCTAAAAAAAAAAAAGAGTGGTGATATTAATATCTGACAAAGTAAACTTTAGAACAAGTTACCAATGACAAAGATGAACATTTCATAAAAATAAAGGATCAATTCATCCAGAAGAAAAAGCAGTCCTTAATGTGTATATACCTAATAATTGAGCTTCAAATTGTTACAGCAAGAACTGGACAGAACTGATACAAATAGAGTTAGAAATGTCAACATTCTTTTCCTCAGAAGTTGAAAGAAAGAAACTAGATGGGAAATCAAAATGGCTCAAGAAAACATAACCAACACTATCAACCAACTTGACCTAGGTGACATTTAACAGAACACTATATCCCAAAACTGAATTACACAAAATGTAGAATATTCACTGTGACTGAACATACGCTGGGCCATAAATATAACATACTTATATTAGAAAAGAAAAGATTCAGTAGCTATGATCTGTAGTTCAGCTCTAGGAATCTATGGCATTATGCAGAATAAAGGCAATGATAAGAAATGGGAAACAAAGAAACAGAGAACAAATATATAATACAGAAAATTAATGAAACCAAAAGCTGATCATTTGAAACAAGAACAGTCAAAAATTATCAATGTGAGAAATAGGTATCACTACAGAACCTAGAGACATTATAGGACAATAAGAATATATTATGAGGGGCGCCTGGGTGGCTCAGTCGTTAAGCGTCTGTCTTCGGCTCAGGTCATGATCCCGGAGTCCTGGGATCGAGCCCCACATCGGGCTCCCTGCTCCGTGGGAAGCCTGCTTCTCCCTCTCCCACTCCCCCTGCTTGTGTTCCCTCTCTGGCTGTCTTTCTCTCTGTCAAATAAATAAAAAAAAAAAACCTTAAAAAAAAAAAAAAGAATATATTATGAACCACTTTATGTCAATAAATGTGACAAACTAGATGAAATAAACAAGTATCTTGAAAGAGACAAATTACCAAACTTATTTCATAAGAATTATAAAATCTAAAAAATTTCATATCTATTGGAGAAAATTAATTTGGGTTAAAACCTTCCCCCCAAATAAAGTTCAATACTTATATGGATTCATGAATAAATTATAAGAAGCTCTTAAAGGAAAAATAAAAATGCTATGAGAATTAATATCTGAGTTATTAAGTTCACAGGATAAAAAAATCAACTTATAAAAGTCAATTGCATTTCTACATACAAGCAACTAACAATTGAATATTTCAAAATAAGTACCATTCACAATAATGTCCAAAGACCACAAAAATTTAAGAATAAACTTAACGACAACAAAAAATACGTGTAGGGGCTTGTACACTGAAAACTAGGAAACATTGCTGAGAAAAATTAAAGAAGACCTATATAAATGGAGAGATATACCATGTTTATGAATTTGAACACTGAATTTTGCTAACATCTCAATTCTTCCCAAATGGATATGTAGATTTGACATAATTCCAATCAAAATCCAAGCCAGCATTTTTGGGGTAAAATTGACAAGCTTATTCTAAAATTTCTATTTAATGAAAAAGAACTTCAAGAATAGTCAATATGTATCTTGAAAAAGAAAAATGCAGTCAGAGAACTTAGAACACCTGATTTGAAGATTTACCATGGAGTTATAGTAACAAAGACAATGGTGCATTGTCATAAGGATATGTAGAAAAATGGAACAAAATAAGAAAATCCATGCATATAAGGTCAATTGATTTTTTGCCAAAGGAGCCAAGATGATTAAAAGAGAAATCAGTAGACTTGTAAAAAAAAAATTATATATATATATAGAGAGAGAGAGAAACAACTAGATATTTATATGAAAAAAATAAAATCCACTCTTACTTTACTTCTTACACATAAATTAATTTGAAATTGATTACATATACCAAACATAAAAGATAGAACTTTATTTAAATCCTGTAGAAGAAAACTTAGGAGAAATTTTTGTGAGCTTGAGATAGGCAAAGGTTAGTTAAATAGAATACAAAAAGCTCAGAATATAAAAGAAAAAATGATAAAATAGATTTCAAAATTAAAACCTTGTGCTTTTTGAAAACAACAGACTGAAAGAAAATATTCATAGTATATTTTTCTGACATATGGCTTATATCAAGAATATGTAAATGCAAACAACCCAATAAAAATAAGGCCAAAGATTTGAATAGACTCGCATAAAAGGAGTATCTTAATAAACAATAAATACATTAGAAAATGCTCAACATCATTAGTTATTAAGGAAATGCAAAGTAAAACCCAAACGAGATCCCATTATACACCCAGTGGATGGCTAAGAATAAAGGGACTGACATTACCAGATGTTGGTAAGAATGCAGAATAATCTTCTATGCTTTAGTAGGAATTTAATATGGTACAACTACTCTCAAAAATAGCTTGGCAGTTTATTAAAAAGTTAAATATACTCACCACATATCCCAGCATTTCCACTCTTGGGTATTTATCCAAAGCAAACAAAAACATATGTTCACCCAAAATCTTATACACAAGGATTCATAGCAAATTTATCCACAATAGCCATGTGGAGGATGGACTTTACAGTGTTCCTTGTGATCCCCATTCCCCCATACCAGAGTAATTCCTTCCTCTTGAGTGTAGATGGGACATGTAACTTACTTCTAAACAAAGGAACATGGCAAGGTAATGCAATATCACTCCTGTGATTACATTATGTTATATAAGACTCCCTCTTGACAGCAGCCTCACCCTGCAAAAAGCATTGTTCTCCATTTCTGGCTTCCAAGAAGCAATATACTAGGTCTTCTACAGCCTCTAGGAAAAACCTGAGTTTGGAAGATAATCCTTCCCCAGTCAAGCTTTCAGATGAGAACCAGTCCTGGCTGACACCTTGATTGCAGGCTTGCAGAAGACTGTGCTGAGCTGTGCCCAGATTCTTGACCCAGGATTCCATGAGACAACAAATGTGTGTTGTTTTAAGCTGCTAAGTTTGGGACAATGTGCCACACAGTCATAAAAAACTAATAATGAGCCCAAACCTGGAAACAATCTAAATATCCAACAAGTACATAGGTTATGTGATTATCCATACTATATAAAGGAAAATTTCACTAATATATATAACAACAAGGATGAATCTCAAAAATAGTATGCTGAGCAAAGAAGCAAGAAACTAAAGAGTACATACTGCATGATTCTATTTACATGACATTATTCAAAGAAGAAAAATCTTCTCTATAATAACAGAAAGCAGATCAAAGCTCATCAAACTGTACCCATAAACCACACCACAACAAATGTGATTTTTAAAACTTTATGAACTCAGTAATTGCACAGCTATTTCTAAATATTTAAATTAATAAAAAGATAAATAGTTTATGTTTCTGTATGATATAGTATATCTGGCTGCAGATAACATATTTAAGACTAGATATCTTCCTCTTGATAGAGTACTTAATAAATAATCACTATAAAGGAATTTTTAGAATCTTAGATAAAATTCTATGTTGACTCCAGCTACACAATAGCAAATACCTAGAAATCTCAGGCTAAATAAGGGCTTTCACTTAATTTCACTGACTAATAGTATTTAGATATGCTTTTTCCCCCAATTGTTGATTATGTGCAAGACACACAAGATCATTTGGACCATGAAAAAGATATAGACCCTGTACTCAAGAAGCAAGGACTATTCGGAATATTGAAGGAGTATTGAGAGTATTAGGATTAAATACAGTACTATAAGTCACTCAAGGCCAAGTAGAAAATGAGGGTACAGATAAAGTCCTAGATTCATTCACAGGAAGTAGTGCTTGTTTTGGGGATTGTGAACTCAAGCCAAACTAACATAAAAGTGGGTGGGTGTTTGAGCTAGAATTTGAAGGATATATAGAATTTGGATGTTTAGAGAAGGAAAGAAACCAAATGGAAGGATATTTTTGTTTAAATGCAAGAGTACTGAAAATGAAAGTTTCATTTTAAGAAACATAGTATAAATAGTGGGAAATAACAATGCAGATTATGGAGAGATTTGAATGATTCTACTATAAATACACTATCTGTAGGTGTTTTCAGCTAATCTCATGGCATGAGATAGATATCTACACTGATGATTCCAAATTATAGCTTTATTTGGCCTCTCCTTTGGTACCCAAATTCGATATCTAACTGCCTCCTTGATGCTGACTTGAATGGCTAATAGTAATCACAGCCTTAACATGGTGAAAAAGAGATTTGGTTCCATCCCCCAAACCTATACTCTCAATATTCTCCTTCTGAGTAAATGGCACAATTGTCCATCTACTCGTCAGATCAAAGAACCCAGGAGTTCTCTTTGATTCCTTTCTTTCCCTCATCTTCATTGCAAATAAATTGAAAATTCCTGCTCACTTTTCCTTGAAAACATATCCTGAGTATTTGTCTCCAGTGCTAGTAGCCTGGTCCAAGCAGACCCACTCTCTTGTCTACAGTACTGTCTTGGCCTGCCAACCGGTCTCCCTGCTTCCATCTCCTTCGTAGAAGCCAGAGTGAGCTTTTTTAAAGTTAAATTATATTGTGTGACACCCATTAAAACCTTTCATCAGCTTCACATTGCACTTGGAATACAATCCAACTTCCTTCGAATGTCTGCAAAGCCCAGTGTGGCTGGGCCATTGGCTTCCTCCCTATCTCATTTCTCACAATTTTGCACCTCCCTTACTCAGCTTCAGATACACGAGTTCCAGCTCAGTTCCGCACAGGGCTTTTGCCTTGCTATTTCTTCTGCCTGAAAACTCTAGCTCCATTTCGTTAAACAGCTACTCTATCTTGTCATGGCATTTCCCTCAGCAAGGCTCCTTTTGATGAACACATCTAATTAGTCCCCTATGTAGGGTTGACTTCAAAACATAAATGGTTTTTGGGACCCTCTTTAGAATCAGAGTGGAATGAGACAGGATAAAATATCTTACTTTGGTAAATATGACCATGTGAACACACTTGTGGAGCTCTCCAGGCTTTGGGAAAGGGTCTTTGTAAGGGAGGGACCCTTCAGCTTTAGCTTTATTAGCTTCACGGTAAACCTTCCTTTAGTCCCACCTTGTCAATCTTTGTCACATCACTGTGTTTCATTTTCTTCATGGCACTTAGTACTTTTCAAAATCAACTTTCCATTCATTGGTCTATTTTTTAAAGATCTGTTCTCCCTTTCCCCATTAGAAATTAAACTCCATGGAAGCCAGGACCTTGATGAAAATGTACAACTGTAAATTCTGGAAAAGTACCTATAGCATATTGGACCTTGTTCAACCTCCAACCAGAAGGAGGAGGAGGCATTTGCATAGACATAAAACAGATGATTCTGGTTCAATACAGCAAAATCGTATGTCGATAAGATATAAGAGATAAAGAACCTGGGATGGAGTTTCAATAGGTCCTCATACAATTCACAGATTACCAATGAAATGTGAAGCACCCATTTTTCCCTTCTCAACCCCTAAATTCACTTGTATAATTATGAGTCTATAGAGACTCTAGGAAACAGTCACTGAGACCTGTCTCTGCTTTAGAGACACCACTTCCACAGCACACCTTTCAAATAAAAGTGATTTCTTTTTCCGTCATATCTCAAGCCCATGGAGCTATGAAGCCAGGTACTTTGTGCCTTCTCGTAGGGCTCCATTTTCTTGTCCAAGCCATGATGCTTCCACCTTGATGCAAGCCTCTCCCCCATTGAGATG
This sequence comes from Leptonychotes weddellii, assembly GCF_054177405.1. Taxonomy (NCBI): domain Eukaryota; kingdom Metazoa; phylum Chordata; class Mammalia; order Carnivora; family Phocidae; genus Leptonychotes; species Leptonychotes weddellii. Next base: position 998 of record NW_028035104.1, on the reverse strand, counting down.
CATTTCATCCTGCCAAACTCGCTGCCTCTCATCCCCCCTAACCTACCACCTATGAATTTAACCAAGACTTTGGCACTCATCTTACAAACTCTGCTCCAGCACAATCCAAGTTTCATCATAAATGACCTCTGAATTCATATGTACAACTCACCCAACTCCTTGGTCACAAAACTTCTTGCTCTTCAAGAGGTCAGTGAATTTCATCTTCATTCCCCTTTGGCAAGCCATTTCCTTGAGGCTGAGATTCAGATTCTCTGACCATAACTCTCATCTCTTCCACCTTCTCACTCTGTAATTCACAAGACAGGAATATTCCCAAGACAAATAACTAAGGGTTAATACTCCACAAATCAATAAGATAAAGTCAAATCACCAGGAGAAAATGGGCAATCAGAGCAGGCAATTTAGAGAAAAGGACTTCAAAAGACCTCTAGTTACTAGATTCTCTTCTTCCAGTTCATCATCACCCTGTAATTTAGATCCTTCCCATTCTGTTATTTGCATCCTCAAAACCCTCCCTCCACCACCTGCTCTATCAACCCCCACATCTTTTATTAACCCACCTATCATTTTCCCTACTACATCACTCCTTGCTGATAATATCATTATAATACCTTACAGTTTGGTGCCCTACACACTTAAGGCTTTTAACCTCAGATGGGGCCCTGGGCCCCACAGTAGCCATTCTAAGCTTTTATCACCTTACTAGTATTAATCTGTAGTCAACAGATTATATTTCATGTTGTTTCGGGGGCGGGGGGGAGAAGTGCAATTATCAGATAGGAATGCCTTTTATTTCCTTACCATGAATCAGCATTGTATATCCATTCAACAGTGCAAAGCACAGTTTTTCTTGAAGAATCCCACACATTCATATTTCCTGCCTCAAAGAAAAACACTTTTTTTGTTGTTGTTTTGGCTTGTGCCTTCAGACCCTTTTTGTGCATTTCAAATATATGTATTTGAAGTATATTTTATGTGTTTATTTTTCTACATAA
>NW_028035103.1:0-533 GCF_054177405.1 Leptonychotes weddellii | reverse complement strand
GGACTGTGACAGCGCTAGAACATTTATTCCTCAGTGTCCCACGGAGAACTGGGAAGTACCCCCAGGGAAACCTGGGTGTGTGTGCAGGTTATGGGGTTTACTTCTTTTCTTTCAAGGACCATATGCCTCAGCCTTGATCTCCAGTGTGTGTGTGTGTGTGTGTGTGTGTCCAGCCCAGATGCGTTTTGGACTACCAGAGCTGACCAAACTCTGGGCTAAAAGGTGCCTATTACATACAGTGAGGGAGCGAACAGAGGACAGAATGCCTTTTATTTTCCAAGTTAATACAATAAGTAGTTTTCCTATTTAGCAACAATGAGAAAAGTGGGGTTTCTTCAGGTAACAGAGAGCGCATGCCTGAGAAGTGTTGTCCTAAGTCTCTTTCTGAACAAGAGTAACAAGCGGAAACCTCGGTCCCTCATCAGATGTCACCAGTGCAGAGACTGGGACCAGGTCAGGGTCTTCTCACGTCGGGCCGTCGGTGTGCTCGGAGGCAGCGCCTAACAGTGAGGGCAGGCCAGGCGGTGCGTCTC
>NW_028035102.1:0-533 GCF_054177405.1 Leptonychotes weddellii | reverse complement strand
TAGCACTGGAGTTCTGCCGTTCTCATTGATTGGTAAACTTGGTCTTGGCTGGCTGTTCTTGCTTATCTTCTGGGGGCGGGGCCTGTTGCCGTGGTTCCCAAATGTCTTTGCCGGAGGTGGAATTGCCCCGCCCTTGCCTGACAGGGCTAAGTAATCTGCTCGGGTTTGCTCTCGGGAGCTTCTGTAAGACCTTAATTTTTAATACTCTTTTCGAATAGTCTCAATATTCTGTATGAATATCAAAGAACTTTAGAGATTTACAACACAAGGATTTAATTTTCCTTACAAATCTAGCTGAGTACATAAAATAATGCAGAAATTGATCACAGAAACGTATAATTTTGGTTCTAAAATGTGCCCTAGCTGTTATTTAATCTAAACGGTTTATTTTCAGACAGAGAAACTACAGGTGTTTGTGATGCACTTGAAGTCATGAGTGAGGATGAAGGTTGGAACTTCTAGTCAAGGATTCCTTTTCACTCTAGCATACCTCTCTGAAAAACTCACTTTTTTGCCATTAAAAATGCAACATT
>NW_028035101.1:0-533 GCF_054177405.1 Leptonychotes weddellii | reverse complement strand
TGTACAGAAAGGCCATGAATTGTTCCTATTATTTTTTCTGAAGCTGTCTCTTGGATCCACAATAATATAAGAAATTCCTTTGAAAGCAGGACCATACACTAGCATCTTTTAAAAAGCCATAGTGCCAAACTCGGTGCTGTGAGCTAGAAACCCAATAGACAATGTTGCATAAAACAGGCAAAACTTAGCTCAAGATCCAGCAAGTTCTCCCACAAAAGCAAACAGACATTTGCAGTGAGATGAGACACCAGGACTGAGCTCCTAGAACAAACTCTCATGGCAGTATGGCTCCTGACTCAGAAGGCAGAACTAGAATTAAAACAGAAAAACTATAAGAGATCAGATTCCTGGATAAGAAGAAGGAATTTTTAACACTTAAATTTTGCTGACAATAAACCTGATTCCATCAGGAATGCTTCTCTCCTTGCCGCAAACCCAAAACCAAAGCAGTGTTCTCAATGTTGGTAACAGCATGAAGATGTATTCAACGATAAAAGTCAGAATACCTGGGGGGGGGGGGCGGAGCAAGATGG
>NW_028035100.1:0-533 GCF_054177405.1 Leptonychotes weddellii | reverse complement strand
CACATAAACCATACCATACATACTGTTCTACAACCCGATTTTTCCTTTTTGTTTCCTCTTTTACAATTTTTTTTACTTTTTTAAAAAAAGACTTTATTTATTTATTTTGAGAGAGAATGAGAGAACATAAGCCAGGGGAGGAGCAGAGGGAGAGGGAGAGAGAGTATCTCAAGCAGGCTCCCCACTGAGTGCAGAGCCCGACTTGGGGCTCGATCTCATGACCATGAGATCATGACCCAAGCCTAAATCAAGAGTCAGATGCTCAACAGACTGAGCCACCCTGGTGGCCCCCCTTTTTTTTACTTTTTATTATGGAAATCTTCAAACCAATACATAAATACAGAGAGCAGCATAATGAATCCCATACACCTATGACCAAGCTTCAACAAATATCCAGTTTGTCAATTTTATTTTATTTATCTCTTCTCCATATCAGAACTTTTTTTTTTTTTTGGAATATCCTAGCAATTCCCAGACATCGTATTATTTCACCATAATGTTTTGTTATGTATTTCTACCACGTAAAATCTTTT
>NW_028035099.1:0-533 GCF_054177405.1 Leptonychotes weddellii | reverse complement strand
TTGCTCTTCTTTTCTTCGATCTCCTGTTGAGTTTGTGGGTGTTCAGAATGGTTTGATCCCTATCCAGCTGAATTCCTGAGAGGAAACGAAATCCAGGTCTCCTACTCCTCCGCCATCTTGCTCCGCCCCTCAACTATACGTTCTTGATGATGACCATTTGTTGATCTCACTCTTCATCTGCTTCTCCCATCCTGCCCCTCACGTTACATCCCTTTGATTTTTTAATGCATTTTTTCTTTAAAATTTTTTACTTTTTAATTAACATATCATGAAACTATTTGCGTATACATTTCTATGAATTTTAACACAGGTGTAGATTCATGTAATCATCACCAAAAGCAAGATCCAGAACAGTTTCAACAACTCCAAAACATTCTTTCATGCTATTCCTTTGTAGTCATACCTTGCTCTCACCCCTTGTCCCTGACAATGCTGAGATGTTGAAAATCTTGTATAAATGAAATCATGCAAATAGAGCTTTTTGAGAAAGGTTTCTTTCACTCAGTATAATGCCCTTGGGGTTCATCCACATT
>NW_028035098.1:0-533 GCF_054177405.1 Leptonychotes weddellii | reverse complement strand
TTTACAATTGCACCCAAAACCATAAGATACCTAGGAATAAATCTAACCAAAGAGGCAAAGAATCTGTACTCAGAAAACTATAAAATACTCTTGTTGATTTTTTATTGTTTTTCAATTCTTGGTTTTATTTATTTCTATTGTAATCTTTATTATTTTCTTTCTTTTGCTAACTTTGGATTTAGTTTGTTCTTTTTCTAGTTCCTTGATATATAAGTTTAGGTTGTTGATTTGAGATCATTCTTCTTTTAATTATACCTTATGATATTGTCTTTTAAATTTTATACCAGGATTGATTGTTTTATGCACCATCATTATAATAGTACAGTATTTTGCACTTGTTTATATATTTACCTTTACCGGTGAGCTTTATATTTCCATGTGCTTTCATGTTGCTTTCTAGCGCCCATTCGGCACAACTTGTAGGTTCCTTTAGCATTTCATGTAAGGCAGGTCAAGTGGGATGAGCTCCCTCACATTTATTTATCTGGGAAAGTATTTCTTTTTATTATTCAAGGACAGTTTTGCTCGGTATA
>NW_028035097.1:0-533 GCF_054177405.1 Leptonychotes weddellii | reverse complement strand
AGTGTTTTGATTCCTAGAGTTTCCTTTTGGCTCCTTCTTAGAGTTTCAATCTCTCTGCTTACCCCTCTGTTTTGCAGTTTTTGCAGTTTTCCACACCTTTTCCTTTACAGTCCTTGCTACATTATCTATGTAGTATCTAAGTCTGGTTCTGATGCTTACCCCATCTCTTTAAATTATGTTTGTTTGTTTTTGTCTTTCAGTGTGTTTTTAATTTGTTGTTGTTGTTGTTGCAAGCCAGATATGATGGTCTGTATAAAAATAACTAAAGCGAATAGGCCTTTAGTGTAGGCTTTTATGCTTACCTGGCTAGAAGTTAGAGAATATGTACATTTTTGCTATACCAATAGGTATGAGGCTAAAATTTCCTTTGATGTCTTTGTTTGCATCTTCTCTGCTGTCTTTGGGGTTTCACAGAGACTTCTTCAACAAGGTCTAAAATATGCAATTCTTTCAGTTGTATCCCCTTGTTATTATATAGGCATCATACTGATGTGGTGGTAGGGTGTGGGAGGAAAAGAAGCATTCTTTTTTTT
>NW_028035096.1:0-533 GCF_054177405.1 Leptonychotes weddellii | reverse complement strand
GCTCCATGCTCAGCTGGGAGTCTGCTTGAGATTCCCTCTCCCTGTGCCCCTCCCATTGCTTGCACGCCCCGAGTGCGCACACTCTCTGTCTCTCAAATAAATAAATAAATCTTTTTTTTAAAAAAGTATATAAGATAATGCCTGTAAAAGCAAGTGCCTGGCATTCTATAAGTACTTAATAAATCGCCAATATTATAAACGTGAAGTACGTAAGGACAGAAACATGGGTGTGGGGGTACAAAACTGGATTACATCTGGACACCAAGTCACTGTGGTTCTGAGAGAAAGGAGTAAGGAAAACAGGAATGAAGAAACCTCAGAGCTCAACTTTCAGTCAGACTCAGAGAGGGCTGGGAGATAGTCTTTGATACTTTCTAAAAGATATTATCAGTAATGGGACGCCTGGGTGGCTCAGTCAGTTAAGTGTCTGCCTTCGGCTCAGGTCATGATCCCAGGGCCCTGGGGTCGGGTCCCGTGTTGGGCTCCTTGCTCAGTGGGGAGTCTGCTTCTCCCTTTCCCTCTGCCCCTCCCCC
>NW_028035095.1:0-533 GCF_054177405.1 Leptonychotes weddellii | reverse complement strand
GTGCAGCCGGCCCTAGGCCCCAACATCAATCTGTTCTCTCCAAAAGATCAGTGCCTTCTCTTCTCTGAACGTTTTAAAAGGCTGCGAACAAATCAGATGATTTTTAAATAGTTCTACCCAGGCTCCTCACGGCTCTTCTGGTCCATGTACTAAGGGTGTGATGTGGTAAAGCAGCTCAAGTACAGTTTATTGACTCATTCGGCAAATCTTCATTGTGATTGGGCACCATGCGTCACATGTGCCTGGCAGTGGGCTAACTTTGGGGATGCGAAGAGGCGTGGGCCTGGATTCTTACCTTTGGTGGGCACATGGCCTGGTGGCTGGAAAAGGTGGGCACAGACTCTGTGAAGCTATCTGAACAGGGCCTGGTGCCATGCAGAGGAGGGTCCATGAGTCCGTCTGCATCCGACAGGGTGGGGAAGGGCATCAGAGATGAGCCGAAGGGCTGTCAAGTCCAGGAGAGGTTGTCTGGGACACACGTGGGTGTGCGGGCCACTGTCCACTGTGCTGCTCAAATGTGTGTATGTCAGTCC
>NW_028035094.1:0-533 GCF_054177405.1 Leptonychotes weddellii | reverse complement strand
ATTAAGGCAGTTTAATATGCTCCCTGTCCTCTTTACCATCACCTGGTCTCTGTCACCCTGCTCATTCTGAGCCTTCATTCCTTAGTCCTTCCACGTTAGTTCATGCCAAACCTTTCACCACCAATTACAATAAAATGACTAATGATTGCTTGTCACTTTCATGGCTTATAATATAATTTTTTTAAAGTCACTGATTCATAGAGTCCTTCAAAGATGCCTGCCTGTTCTTGAAGTTCTTATTCCCATTCTTCAGTCTTGAACTGGATGTTAGCTCAACCCCTTTTCTCATCCTTTGCTATCCAGAAAGGGGTCAAGTTCAGAGAATGCTTCTGGAAGAACAAAGTCGCTGAATTGAGGCTGTAAAGCATTTAGCCTCTCCATCTCACATTTCTATCATTTGGAGCCTGCTCTTTGGTCTATGGGGCAAAATATGAGCCAGTGGGACAAATCTTGCTGATGACTCAGGGCAATGTGGTGGTTTATTTGATTGTGTTTTATTGGAATTTGAATGTGTTTAGATGGACTGAGCACTT
>NW_028035093.1:0-10049 GCF_054177405.1 Leptonychotes weddellii | reverse complement strand
AGACGATGGACTCTGAAAAACAAACAGGGTTCTGGAGGGGAGGGGGGTGGGAGGATGGGTTAGCCTGGTGGTGGGTATTGAGGAGGGCACATTCTGCATGGAGCACTGGGTGTTATGCACAAACAATGAATCATGGAACACTTCATCTAAAACTAATGATGTAATGTATGGGGATTAACATAAGAATAAAAAAAAATAAGAAAATGCAGTCTAAAAAAAAAAAAAAAAGACTAGCTAGACCCAGGAGTACATTTAAATCTGGGTGCCAACTTTAGATTTGACCTTTCAGGAAGGAAAGAGACACTTGATGCTTCCTAGATATTAAAATCTAAGTTGGCAAATAAACAGTTGGAGAAATAAAAAAAAAAAAAAAAAGAAACATGGCATATGTAAGCACAAGTATACAAATAGTAGTGTGCATTTGTGGAAAATTGCTCAATTGGTTGTAATGCTGAGGCATTTTTTTTAAAGTAGCAATCAGTTTATTTTAATTTTTAAATTTAAATTTATTTTAATTTGTCAGTGGGGGGAGTGAACAATTTCACAAGATTATGGATCCTATTTTTCTTTTCTTTCTTTTTCTTTTTTTTTTTTAGAGGGGAATCCTGTTCTTCTTCATGCCTGACTAGATCAGAACTCAGTAGCACTTTATGTCATACTAAGACATTGGAGTTGGAGGAAGTCAGCAAAATAATAAAAAAAAAACACCTCAAGTAGAATAGGCAAATTTTCTGATTCTTGAACATATGTCCTGTTAGTACCGTAACAGATATTTGTTCCTCTTGAAAACAGTAGTTTTACCTGTCCCTCAGAAGAAAAGGTGAATGTAGGGCAGAGGAAAAAAAAATGTGTAAGGAAAGAAAAATACAGTTACCCCTGTGAGCTTCTCACCTTGCCACCTGGAACAAAACCAAACAAAACAAGAAAGGTGACCCCTGCAAGTTACACTCAGAAATTTTGTGCAACCCCTCTTGTAGCTTGCTTGGGAATTTCGTTCTCCATTTCACTGTCTACATGGTGTGAAATCAGAGACGTGATCAGCTGTGCCCACCTCCAGCGCTGCTCTGGGGCTTCTGTGGCCTTAGGAGGAACTAACTAGAAGCTGCAGGCTGATGGGCGCCTGGGCCCTGGTCCTGGGGGTAGGTCTGGGAGTGGAGGGTGAGACCTTCCTGGGGCCTGAGACTCCCTCTCTAAAGCTGACACACTTTCTGGTCATGATGTTGCCCGAGGATGTGAATGAATTGGCGGGTGCTGTCCTTGTCTCATGAAAAAAGCCCATCTGCTCTGACAGTGACTAAAGCTACAGAGAGAAAAACAGAGATGAGAGACCGATGGGGGCAAACCGTCTGAGGCCAGCACCTCCCTTGGACTTCCCAAGTAATGAGCCAATACATTTCCTCTTTTGCTTAATTAAGCTCGTTGGAGTTGAGTTTCACTTGCCACCAAAATTTCTAACCTCTACTATCTCTACTGTCTGTGACCTTTCTTTGACCCACTACTTTCCCCACCTGCTCTCAGATAGGGAAGAAATAGGGTTTTTCTATTCTTACCTCCATTACAGGACTCATCGCAAACACAGTGGATTTTTTCTCCTTTGCATCGATAGTATTTATCGACGTGCTTCTGGGATTAAACTGGTGGAGGGGGTGAATGAGCAAATGAATGAATGATGAATGAGTGAACAAAGAGGTAGTGGCATAGAGCCACATTCTTCTTCTTTTTAGAGAAGCTGCACTTTGCTAAATAATTCACCAAGCATTTTCTTTCCATTTTAGAGAGGGCCTCCTAGTAAACTTGTGACCTTGGTGTAGAAATCAAATTAGGTAGAGCCAACAGGAGGAGAGAGACAAAACTTTCTGAAATGATGAAATAAATCAACAATGAAACAGGATTTGATTTTTAAAAAAATGGATGTAGACTTTATCGAAGTGTATGCCACAGGATACTGGTTGCCCACCATGCTAATTGGCAGTATTTAGGGAAAAGTTGTCAAAGCTGAAGAAATTTGGGAAAAACTGGGTTAAAAAAGTTAAAGTTTTGTACTAGACGATTTCTCAGAACTTTTAACACGCATTCTGAATCTCTAAGAGGGCTATAGAGTATACGTGGAGGATAGATGTTTCTTCAGGACACACTTTGAGAATACTGATTTGGGAATACACCTTGAGACAGCTGATTTATTCACAAATTTTCAGGTGTCTGACTTCTATGGCAAAGAACCCCTTCAACTGAACTGGAAGCCAGAACCTACCTTTGCATGGATATAATGTGTGAATTTGGTGGTGAGAGGAGAGATTGCCCTTATCTGTCTTCTTCTCCCTCCGTTCTTTCATGTGGATACTCAAGGTCTATAAATCCCAAAGTTATCAATATATCCCTCTCTCCATTTTAAAAGTGAAAATACAGCACAGGGAGGGAGCACATTGATTTGATTATATCTTCATCTGACTTATTTACTTCCAGAATAATTTCTGAAGGCGCAGGGTGGTGTGAAGACCCAGGGTGTGTAGAAGTGTAGAGTTTAGGAGGTAGATGCAGCTCGTTGAGGGGAGGGAGTTTCCATAGGAAGCTTCCTCCCATCAGAGCTCTGCCAGGATCCGTCCGTAGGCTTTGCCCTCAGATGCATTCAGAACATGGAGATGGGGGCCTGGAGGGTGAAAAAAAACCTCCTGGCTGCTTTAAGTGGAGGCAGCAGCCCTCTTCTCTTTCCTTCCTGCATTCATCCTGCCCCCTGGGGGTGCACAGTGTGGGGCTCTCTGGCCCGCTGAGACTTGGTAGGGCTCCATTAGAGACGCACGTCTGTCAGCCTGCAGCTGCTAATATCTGTCTGATAATATCTGTCACACTGAATTATGCTTTCTGGACATCATGTGGCATGCAGACAGAGAGGTCAGTCATTACCCTAGGGCCTGCAAGGCCTGTATCAGAAAGGGAATCTCCTCCAAAGACTAGTTTGGAAGGAGCTGTCAGTACTGAATTGTGCTCGTGGGGCTGACAGACTGGAAGAACGGATTTCAGCAAAAGGGGCTCAGCGGCTACTGCGAGAGCTCTGGAAGATGGTGCATGGGGTTTGAGGGACAGCTGGCTGGAGGGACCCGGGAGGCAGCTTAACTGTCCTGGGGCCACTCAAGGGAAACTGAAAGCGGGGGGGAATCACATTTGCGGGTTCCACATCAGTGGTTGTCAAACTCTTTTTTTTTTTTTAAAGATTTATTTCAGAGGGTGGGGGAGGGGCAAAAGGAGAGGGAGAGAGAATCTTAAGCAGACTCCATGCTGAACACAGAGCCTGATACGGGACTTGAATTCACGACCCTGAGAAACAACCTGAGCAGAAACCAACAGTCAGACACTTAACCAACTGCGCCCCCCAGGTGTCCCAGGGGTTGTCAAACTCTTACACTCACTTTTGACAATTTGCTTAAGAAGCTGATTTGGGGGGGCATAACTTTGGGAGATTCTGTTTCTATACATTTGGTGTCATCACAGGGAATGTGCATTTTAAAAAAGTGTCTCAAGTGATTTCTTTTGAGAAGGGACCCCAATCTACCCTCGGAGAAACAGTGCTCCAGATGAGATCCAGGGAGAGGATGTTGGAAGAGAAGGGGGACAGCTGGGCATATCTACCTCAGGGAGGAGGAGGAAGGATCAGGGAAGCCATCAGACAGGTTCCAGGAAAGCTGGGCAGAAGGCAGAATGGAAGGAATAGACCATCCATGCCAGCAACAAGACAAAGGATAGGTCAACACAAAGGAAGAGTTTATTCTTCTTTGAAATTAAAGATAGGAAACCTAAAGAAAATCCTGCTTAGGACTTGACTTCTACCAAATTAGCCAAGAGAAAAGTCACTAAAAGGAAACACCAAATGGTAGAGAAATAATTGTAAAATAGATATGCTCACGCATTTAAAATGATTTAAGCCTTTTGGGAAGCAATATGGTGATTCCCATCTAGACCCAGGCATATGTACCTACATACCCCTCCATCCAGGGATTCTAGAACTGAGAATTTTCCAAAGAAGATATTGAACAGCATAAAAATGCCATGAGAATGAAGATGTTCAACATAGGAGTATTTCTATAAGAGAACCTAAATATTCAGCAAAATTACAGTAATTTAAAGAAATTATGATTCACTCAATCAATGAAATATGCTGTAATTTATAATAATTTGGCTAATTTACGGACATAGGAAAGTTGGATAAGTCAAATAAAAAAGTGAGACTATAAAATAATGTTTACATTGTAAGTCCAAAAATGTAAACATGTTCCTTTGAGGAGAGAAGAACAGACACATTTTCTGTCCGAGTCCCATACCTCTAAATTGGGGCCATGCTCCGTGTGCCTGGTGACGTCTAAAGCAAGCCTCAGATACCAGCTGGTGTTCTCAGCAGTTACATGGTTCTCAGGTGGCCAGGGTAGCTCTGTAAACATCCTAAACCCCTCCTAACTGGTTTGATTTCCAAGTCTTCCTTCCAAATCTTGCTCTTTATGGAGCTTAGGATGCTACACTCTGTACTTTACATCAGCCTCTGGTCTCTCTCACTCCTGGCTTTCACCTTCCCTCAGACTCTGGCTTTCCCAGTTTCAGCCAATCTCAGGTAGTAACAACCACCTGAACAGTCATAAAACGTGTTTAAGGTTTTACTTAAAATTTTTTTTTGCATCAGAAACTGCTAAAATTATCCAGATTTAAAGCTATACCTAATATTGAAAAGTATAATATTTTCATATTCCTCCCTCATCTAAAACCCTGGCATTTGCTTTATTTCTAAATAATATACTTTCATAGCTATCTGTTTTAATTCTCTATTGCTGTGTAATAAATTATCACAAACCAAGCTGCCTAAGACAGCACATTTTTGTTATTACACAGTTTCTGTGGGTCAGGAGTTTGGCATGGCTTAGATGGTGGAGGGTGGACAGGGTCAGGGAGAGGATCTGGTGGCGTAATCTCTCTGGATATAGACTTTCCACGAAGAGAGCTGTTTTTAGCTCCACATTGTACCCCCCACCCCCACCCCTCAACTTCTGCAGTAAGTTGCGTCTCCTGAATCCTGAGACTTTCTAGATCTGCTGGTGGAATTGGCTCAATGCTTATCAGCATTCCTTTCTGCTTGGCTTTTGGGTCACACTGCTTACATCAGCTGCTGCTCCTTCATCTGCTTGTTATCTTCCAAATATTTGTTGAAATCTTTCACCTGCAGTCTTCCAAGAGGCAGATTCCAAGATGATACCAAATGCTCATGGATTTTATTAGGGAATCCCCTGTGTGAGAGAAAGCGGGGAGGGAGCCATGGAAGGCTGAGAGAGCATCACCCAGAGATGACAATGAGGGAGAGAAGGAAAGAAGCCAGGGTGGAAGCCACCTAGACCACAGTGTAGTCTGAGGCAGTTCAGCAAGACTGGCAGGAACCCTTGAGCCAAAGGGGACTGAGGAGGAGTCCCGGGTCTCCTGGGAATGTCCATGCTCAGTCATTAGGTGAGAGCAGCCCTGGGGAAGCAGGGCCCGGACCCAAACTCAGCTGTGGATCTTATGTGGGTTTCAGAGCCGGCAGTGGGGCCCTTGATCAATTACACTCCTACAGACGGAGGGCTGAGCAGTCTTATCCCTGCCACAAACTATTTCTTCTCTCATTCCCTTAATCTTTTGGATGATTCCTTTTTTGCAGGGCAGAGTGGAGAGAGTGTATTAAAAAAAAAAAAAATCCTTACTACATTTTAGTGACATCCAGGAAAGAAAAGGAAATAGATGGGTGTAGTTCTGTGTTCATTTTTTTCAGCCATTTAAAATAATTCTCTCCAAAATCTACATAACACATTTATATTTTTAAAGAAAGTTTAAAGAAGAAGGAAAAGGTGATCTGAAGAGCCATATGCAGAAAGCTAGAGGAGGACAGGGTCTGAAAAGGCTGTGGGACTTGCTAACTAGGGGGTCGGCGGACTTACTGCTGGTTCCACAGTTTTGGCGGTGACAGCCAGCGGGGAAGAAACTGAGGATGAGTAGGCGAAGGCCAGTCTGTCAAGAAGTCAGGTGGCAAGAAGAAGAAGAGGAAGCGAGAGTTACTCTAGGAGTGGGCTGGGTAAAGGGAAGGGAGATCCTAACAGTCATAGGAGACATAAAAAGGAGCCAGAATGGAGGGAGAGATAGAGGACGCAAATAAGAAAGGACATCATGAACATGGTCTAAGAGGAGGCAGGGGAGGGGATGGGATCAAGAATGCATGTGGAGAGCTAGTTCCAATAGCAAGAGGGATACCTCGCCCTCAGAAATAGGAGCAATGACAGGAGGGGTGGGGTGCACATAAGAGAGGTTTCAGTGGTGTATCAGTTAGGATTGCTTTTAGCTGCTTTTTGCTGTGGCTTAAATAAGTAGGGGTTTAGGTGGTAGGCAGCCCAGAGCCAGTATGACAGCAATAAGATGCTGCCAAGGACTCAAGATTTGTCCCTCTTTCTGTTCCATCTTGCTTCATGAATGAATGAATACATAATGAATGAATGGGTAAAATATTGGGAGATAACTGCAATATTCTCATTAGGACTTTTCTCTCTCAATGGAAAACAATGCGAATGACCAAACCATGGCACTTTGTTTAAATAATCTGGTATGTTAACAAACTGAATATCACATGGCTTTTTAAAAATATGTAAATGAGGTAGGAATGCAAAAAAAAAAATCTAGATTCTGTAATGTTAACTAAAATAAAACCTTAAAATACTATGGGTACATTCATTGCAATTATGAAAAGTTATATCTGTACAATATTAAAGCAAGGAGAGACCATTGTATCTTGACATCAGTTTAGGTTTTATGGTGAAAAGGTCTGGGATTTTTCCCTCTTGATGATTCTGCTTGTATTTTACCATCAAGTTGTTGATATGTAATTAAAAAATTAAAAAGCCCATATAGAACATTCCTTGAGCAACTCTAGAAGAAAGGCACTCCAAAAACACAAGCACGGGCATCAAAATATTATCACATCTTAAACACACACCAGGATGGTCATTAAATTCTGATAACTAGGTTGCAGTTGGAATGTTGGTGTGATGAATCTGTGAATGAATCTGCTTGCTGTGGTCAGCCGGCACTGAGGACTAACTTAGGTTCTTTGGGGGCTGCGGGAGGGGTGGAATATGTGGTTATCACCTATGTGGTTCAAGAATGCCTCTTCCCCAAATCTCTCTCAACCTCCTGCACAGGTCTGCAGTTCTTCTGGGGAACAATGCTTTCTTCTGTTCAAGGAGAGGCATTGTGACCTTCGCACTGCGTGTAAATGAGTGTTTCTCTGAAGGAAAGCTGTCAATATCTGTGAAGGGAAAAGAAAAGGGGGGGAGGGGCTGGATGCACTGAAATCTAGCCCCTTCCTAAACATGCTGAGGATGAATCTAAAATCTCACTTCAAACGACCTTCCGTCCCCCACTCCTGAATTCTCTCCCCTCCTCTTACTGCGCAGACTCACAGTACTGGAGGGGCTGGGCTCGGCCCTCGGATTTATCCTCCTGCCTCTGTCGGTAGCTTTAAGTCATCCCAGCGAAGCAAGTTCCTCCTATTGTTCGGCACCAGAAAAGGATGTTCTTCAACATCCTTCCATCATATACATTCTTTGTCTGACAAGACTCACCCCCAGAAAGGGTTCCTTAAGTGAAACTTTCGCAACTAAATTCCTCACCTGCCGTGTAACAGCCTGAGACTTGTTGGATGGCCATCAGAGATTCAGAAGCCTTCCTCGTAGCCCTGCAAGGTTGTTATCCCGCAGCTCTGACTAGGTGAAGGGTTATCCAACCGTCCTTTCCTAACACTGTGCTCAGCCACCTAGGAGCTCAGAGGCTGATGGACAGACACTCCTTCTAGGTCTGGAAAATGAGGAGAGCGATATTCGCCCCTCTTCTGTTTACGTGCACCTTGTAAAGACCCATGAGATGATATGCATAAAAGTACTCGGGGCAATATAAACAAGCTCAAGGTATTATTTACATCCTTCTCACTTTTCCCTTGAGTTTTTGCTGTTGTCGGAGCCTTCTCAGCTCCTCCAGCACTGACTTGGGCGTCTCATGGCATTAGGGGCGGAAGCCCCGAGCCCTCCAGCTGCACCTGCTCCTGCCCGCTTGCTGGCCGCTCTGTGCCATCCACAGCACCGAGGCCCTGGGGTTGGTCTCTTCCCTTACCTCCTTTGCAACCTTGCCGAATTCTTAGAGGCATGTGGTTATCAACTGGGGGTGTATCTCCCCTTCCTCCCTTCCCAGCAGAGGACATTTGGCAATGGCCTGGAATCATTTTTGATTATCATAATAGTGGGTAGAGGCCAGGGATGCTGCCAAACATCTTGTGATATATGATAGCCTCCAACAAAGAAGTCTGGCCAAAATGTCAATAGTGCCGAGGTTGAGAAATTGTTATAGATTAAAGCTCACATATTCTTTTTTTTTTAAAGAGCCTTATCAAGATCTAATTGATATACAATAACATGTACCTGTTTAAAGTGTACGACTGAATATGTTTGACATCACCACATGTGAAGCCATCACTACAATCAAGAAAATGAACATATCGTCACCACCAAAAGCTTCCCCCATCCTTTTGTAATTTAGACCTCTGCTTTCCACCCATCCCACCCTCTCATCCCCAATCACTGATTTGCTTTCTATCACTATAGATTAGTTTGCATATTCTAGAATCTTATATAAATGGAATTATACAACATATACTCTTTTTTTGTCTGGCTTCTTTCACTCAGCATCATTATTCTGACATTTATCCATGTCATTGCCAAATGACTTATTCTTTTTTTTTTTTTTAAAGATTTTATTTATTTATTTGAGAGAGAGCACATGAGAGGGGGGAGGGTCAGAGGGAGAAGCAGGCTCCCTGCCGAGCAGGGAGCCCGATGCGGGACTCGATCCCGGGACTCCAGGATCATGACCTGAGCCGAAGGCAGACGCTTAACCAACTGAGCCACCCAGGCGCCCGCAAATGACTTATTCTTGAAAAGGAAAGATAAGCTTATGGTTGAGAACAAAGGGATACGACCTGTAGGCCCTGGGTCACTACCACTCACTCCTTTGATGGTTTACTTTCCAGATGGGATACCTCACCCAGCTGTTCCACAGCTTTTTGTTTCTGTTTTGCTTTCACGGTCACTTCTTACCATGGTCCTCAGTACCTGGCCAGTGAGCTGCCTTAGTGGTCTCCTAATACGAGACTTCTATTTCTAGGCTCTGTTTCCTTTAATTCATGGAACTCTGTTCTTTCCTTTCCCTCAAGAAAATCTCAGAGAGCTGATGTGTAGGATCCTAGTTTGAGAAATACCACCTTGACATAGCATTTTTGTTTTTAAAATTCTACGTTTCAGTTTTTATGCACACACAGTGCACATACAGAGAAATAAATCTTGAGATACCATCTCTTAAGTGCCAGTGCTTACCTGGTTTTGTCTACTCTGGTGCTCAGAATCTTCCCTGGAATGATATCCAGTCAAGGTATCAATATTTGGTAATAAGAGGATGGATTCTTTAACTAGGGACTCCGTGAAGACCATAAAGAAATTAGTTGACAGTAGCTGAACTCACATATAATTGAGAATTATGTGTATTTTCCTACATAGGTAGCCTGGACATAATTTTATACAGCAATGACATATGTTTTTGGGGTGGTATTCTTGAATAAATCTCAAGTTGCTCCTTTCAAAATAACTGATAAAATATTTATTCTTTTTTTCCTTTTTTAAATTTTATTTTATTATGTTATGTTAGTCACCATACATCATTAGTTTTTGATGTAGTGTTCCATGATTCCTTGTTTGCGTATAACACCCAGTATTCCATTCGATACATGCCCTCCTTAATACCCATCACCAGGCTAACCCATCCCCCCACCCCCCTCCCCTCTAAAACCCTCAGTTTGTTTCTCAGGGTCCATAGTCTCTCATGGTTCGTCCCCCCCTCTGATTTCCCCCCCTTCATTTTTCTCTTCCTACTATCTTCTTTTTTTTTTTAACCTATAATGTATTATTTGTTTCAGAGGTACAGGTCTGTGATTCATCAGTCTTACACAA
>NW_028035092.1:0-533 GCF_054177405.1 Leptonychotes weddellii | reverse complement strand
ATGAAGTCCCATAGCTCACTATACAGACTTCACTTAATCTCATTTTCAGCCTCAAGGTTCTCCATGCTCATTCCAGCCAATGTTTCCAAATCTGGAGCTTTTCTGATTGAGTGCCTTCAGGGACTATATATGTGGTCCATGCAGTGGCCGCATAGGTGGTGAGGAAAATAAGAGTTAGTTGCCCTGATCAACAAAGTGGAAGAAATTACCTGGTTTCTTCAATATAGGTTTTCAACTAGTCTGTTGGGTTCAGCCTCATACCTTGATCCCACCGTCAAAAATACCTAATGCTTCAAATCCTGGGCCCTTCTAATCTTCTGCAGGAGTATCACATTTCCAACTCTGTGCCCTGGGGTTGCTACTTCCTATATCAACCATCTCAGTTACTATCACTCCTTCTACTTCCCATCTTCCAATATACTGATATGTTTGGTCCACTGTTGTTTCCTTTTCTATTTTCTCTCTCTGAATTTACAAGCTTTGGTATTGTTCTATGGCCATGTTATTGAGTTTGGGAAGAGAAAGAAGGTAAG
>NW_028035091.1:0-533 GCF_054177405.1 Leptonychotes weddellii | reverse complement strand
AGTCTGAAACACACAGCAATTATAGCAGCTCCTTTAAACTGAAAAACAGGACCAAGCAAGCTTACCTCAGAAGCATCTGGCAGACTTTGCAGGATGTAACCCGATTGAAGGTGTGCATCTTGAACTCATGGAAATTGGAGTCTGCGTAGTCTGGCCTTATGTTCGATCTATAAAAAGGAAAAAAAAAAAAAAAAAGTAACTTCCTAAAGAAAGTTTCACAACAAAATAGCAGTCATCTAAAACCTAAATTCATCAACATTACATTGGGTAGAGATCTGATTCAAGCAAAAAGGCTATTAAATATGCAATGTTTTCTAAGCCTAAAGTAGGCTTTGCATTAAAATATGCACCAAAATCTGGTTGCGTGCAAAGCAGCAACACGTAAGGATTTAAGCAAACTAATCCTCCTCAGAATTGAGGGTTCCCAGAGAACTCCACAGAATGGCCACATAGGTCAACCTGCCAGGAAAAACACAAAAACCTGCTGGATATTCATGCTGTGTGAGAGTTTCTCTAGCCACATCACTGAAATA
>NW_028035090.1:0-533 GCF_054177405.1 Leptonychotes weddellii | reverse complement strand
CTTCCACAGTGGCTGCCCCAGTTTGCATCCCCATCAACAGTGTAGGACAGTTCCCTTTTCTCCACATCCTCCCTAACACTTGTTTCTTGTGTTGTTGATTTTAGCCATTCTGACAGGTGTGAGGTGATATTTTAGAGGCCTAAAGAGGTTTTAACAACTTCCCCAGTCTCACAGCCAGCCAGGGTGGAGCTGGGCAGCATCTGGTGTGCCAGTCCATCATGTGATTGTACAATGCTGCCCAATAGTTGCAAAAGTAAAATAGTAGTAGAAGCAAGGAAGCGTGCCTAGCAAGTTGTCTAGCCACCTACAAATTGGTGTGGGATGGTTTGATGTTACGGGGCAGAGGTGTACTCATGGTTAGAAATCATGTGTTTAGCAAACTTAAATGAAGAGCTATGCCCAGGCAGGATGTTATAAGTCAGTGTGTTTCTTCTCTGATTCCCCACTGGAGTAATGGAAGTTCTTTTTTTTTTTTTTTTTTTAAATTTTATTATGTTATGTTAGTCACCATACAATACATCATTGGTTTTTGA
>NW_028035089.1:0-533 GCF_054177405.1 Leptonychotes weddellii | reverse complement strand
ACTAGTCTGTATTCCCACCAACAGTGCACGAGGGTTCCCTTTGCTCCAACATCCTCGCCAACGCTTGTTATTTCTTATCTTTTTGAATCTAGCCAGTCTGACAGATGTGTGGTGACATCATCCTACTGTGGTTTTGATTGCATATCCCTGATGATGAGTGATGTTGAGCATTTTCTCATGGACCTGTCGGACATCTGTGTGCCTTCTTTGGAGAAAAGTCTATTCAGATCTTCTGCCCATTGTTTAACAGGTGGTTTTGTTGTCGAGTTGTAGGAGCTCTTGTTACAGTCTGAGATGGCTTCTTGATGTGGCAACACCCCCAGGGTCTGGCCAGCAGGATCTGGTCAGGAGGATCAAGAATTGCTTTTGGGCGGAGCAAGATGGCGGAGGAGTAGGAGACCTGGATTTCGTCTCCTCTCAGGAATTCAGCTGGATAGGGATCGAACCATTCTGAACACCTACAAACTCAACAGGAGATCGAAGAAAAGAAGAGCAACAACTCTCTCGTCAGAAAAGCGACCACTTTCTGGAAG
>NW_028035088.1:0-533 GCF_054177405.1 Leptonychotes weddellii | reverse complement strand
TAGGTATCTACCATTCATGCGTCTGACTCTTGATCTCATCTAGATGCAAAGTTGGCAGAACAGGCCTACATAATGTTGATAAAAATTGACACTTTCTGATCTGCAAAGCAACATTGGGAACTAGATGGATTCAATGTTGCATCCTCATTTACAACATGATGAAATTCAGGTTAATTCAAATAACTTAAGATAAAAAATACAAGAATGATACTATTGATAAAGTGATAGAAAGACATGGAGAGTTTTTAAGAAACTTAATATTTATGACCTCAGATTTCTGTTGGTTGGTTAAGTCCCACCCCTCATCCCAACCCAATCTGATCTCTCCTCTTCTTTGCTCCTCTGTGACTGTGAAAGCTAATTTGTGAGTTTTCTGCAACTCAGTATTTCTTTTTCTGCTGACTTTGAGATTGGAGCAAGGAGAGGTAGACATAGGTCCTCCCTGTTCTCCCAGCTTCAGAGTCACATCTCTCTGAGAATAGCAACTACCTCCTCCAGAGGCAGGGAGGCTGCCTCCACCAGCTCAGCTAGGG
>NW_028035087.1:0-533 GCF_054177405.1 Leptonychotes weddellii | reverse complement strand
TGAGAGACTATGGACTCTGAGAAACAAACTGAGGGTTCTAGAGGGGAGGGGGGTGGGGGGATGGGTTAGCCTGGTGATGGGTATTAAGGAGGACACGTTCTGCATGGAGCACTGGGTGTTAGACGAAAACAATGAATCATGGATCACTACATCAAAAACTAATGATGTACTGTATGGTGACTAACATGACATAGTAAAATAAAACTTAAAAAAAAATCTTGGGTGCCCGGGTGGCTCAGTCATTAAGCATCTGCCTTCCACTCAGGTCATGACCCCAGGGTCCTGGGATCGAGCCCCTCATCGGGCTCCCTGCTCTGCAGGGAGCTTGCTTCTGCCTCTCCCACTCCCCCTGCTTGTATTCCCTTAAAAAAATAAAATAAAACCTTTAAAAATAAATAAAAATAAATAAAAATTACTCATGCAGAATTTGCTTTTGCTGTTCTGTCATTCCCGTTGAGAAGATGTACCAGCATCTTGAAGGTTAAAGCTAGCAAAGGAAAGCCTTCTGTGATGAGAACATCAGTCTGTCTTCA
>NW_028035086.1:0-533 GCF_054177405.1 Leptonychotes weddellii | reverse complement strand
ATGAAGTCCCATAGCTCACTATACAGACTTCACTTAATCTCATTTTCAGCCTCAAGGTTCTCCATGCTCATTCCAGCCAATGTTTCCAAATCTGGAGCTTTTCTGATTGAGTGCCTTCAGGGACTATATCTGTGGTCCATGCAGTGGCCGCATAGGTGGTGAGGAAAATAAGAGTTAGTTGCCCTGATCAACAAAGTGGAAGAAATTACCTGGTTTCTTCAATATAGGTTTTCAACTAGTCTGTTGGGTTCAGCCTCATACCTTGATCCCACCGTCAAAAATACCTAATGCTTCAAATCCTGGGCCCTTCTAATCTTCTGCAGGAGTATCACATTTCCAACTCTGTGCCCTGGGGTTGCTACTTCCTATATCAACCATCTCAGCTACTATCACTCCTTCTACTTCCCATCTTCCAATATACTGATATGTTTGGTCCACTGTTGTTTCCTTTTCTATTTTCTCTCTCTGAATTTACAAGCTTTGGTATTGTTCTATGGCCATGTTATTGAGTTTGGGAAGAGAAAGAAGGTAAG
>NW_028035085.1:0-533 GCF_054177405.1 Leptonychotes weddellii | reverse complement strand
GTTAAGGGTCTGCCTTGGGCTCAGGTCCTGATCCCAGGACCCTGGGATCAAGCCCCGCATCGGGCTCCCTGCTCGGCGGGAGGCTTGCTTCTCCCTCTCCCGCTCCCCCTGCTTGTGTTCCCTCTCTCGCTGTGTCTCTCTCTGTCAAATAAATAAATAAAAAATCTTAAAATATATATATATATATATCTAGCCATGTTAATGGTTAGTGTTACCAAACACGGCTCCAAGCAGAGACACATGCAGTTCCTCAGTTGTGTCAACAGGTGGTGCCATTTATACACAATCATGCATATTTTCCAGTTTATTATTTAATATAATAAGTTCTAATAACTTCTCAAAAAATGTTAATATGAACAAATAATTGGCCTTTGTGTTTTACTGAATTTGTATGCTTCTGGCAATCATTACTTCTGGAGGAGAAGTTTTCTAATGTTTTATTTTGTCATTGTCATTGATTACTATTTTTGTTTAAAACAGTTTCATTTGTATAATAAGAAAGTAACTTCAACCGGAAAAAGACATTTTTACCC
>NW_028035084.1:0-533 GCF_054177405.1 Leptonychotes weddellii | reverse complement strand
CACACACACACACACCCTTTTTTTGTGGCTAGTGATAGAAGGAAACTCATTTGAAAAAATAAATGCCAGTCATGTTGGTGCCTGTGTGAAAATAGGTCTCTTGTCAGCTTTCTGGGACCAGAAAAGCGGCTTCCTCTGTTAATTACGGTTTCAAAGAAAGTTAAGGAGAGTCCATCACTTTTAGTGCTACATGGTCTGGGATATTGTTGCCTAGTCCTGCTTCACTCACTAGAAACATGGCAATGTGCTCTTCCGTGTTTCTTCTGTCCAGAACAGTGTTGGTTCTGTAAAAGCTCATGAACTTAATCATAGATTATACATTGACCTCTGCACCAGCTTATTTACAAATTATTTATAAATAATAATTTATAAATCAGATCAGTTTGTTTATGAAGTGACCTCATACTTTATGAGCAAGTGTTTGCATTGTTTTGCGAGACAAAAATCTCCTTTTGTCTTCTGTAATTTGATGGTACAACATATTTTATCTTTTATTTAAAACATTTACGTGAAATCTAGAAAGTAATTTGTTT
>NW_028035083.1:0-533 GCF_054177405.1 Leptonychotes weddellii | reverse complement strand
ACTACATCTAAAACTAATGATGTAATGTATGGGGATTAACATAACAATAAAAAAATTAAAAAAAAGAAGTATGTGTTAAATTAAACACATTCACTCAACATTCACTTATTTCTACTAGATTTAAACCACACTTTGGGCACCTTAAGGATGCCAAAACATATAAGACATGGTTCTTGTCTTCAGGGAGCTTATGGCTTCACAGAGGAAAAACTGGAACTGTCTACAAGTCTGAAATTACAACTGTAAAAGGTCTTGGAAAGTAGGTCAGCAGAGACAAAAAGATGATTGATGGATAGGGTTGTGCCATAGATCTTCCAGAGTGACAATGTAAAAGGATTTCTGGTTTTGTCTGGAATGTAGGAAAATAGATGCTTTTCTTCATGACCAGCTCTTCTCCGTTGGAATAGAAGTTGGAAATAAAACCAAGTGGACCAAGATTATTTCATGAGGGTTTTAAGTTGATGAGGAAGTGTTTACTGGCAGAGATAACTGTCACATGTAAGGATATGTGACATCCCATGGGAGGTCTTGAG
>NW_028035082.1:0-10050 GCF_054177405.1 Leptonychotes weddellii | reverse complement strand
TCTTTGTCTCTGAGACTCGTAAGTTTTACTATTAGATGTCGGGGTGTTGACCTATTTTTATTGATTTTGAAGGGGGTTCTCTGTGCCTCCTGGATTTTGATGCCCTTTTCCTTCCCCAAATTAGGGAAGTTCTCTGCTATAATTTGCTATAATATACCTTCTGCCCTTCTCTCTCCCTCTTCTTCTTCTGGGATCCCAATTATTCTAATGTTGTTTCGTCTTATGGTATCACTTATCTCTCAAATTCTGCGCTCGTGATCCAGTAGTTGTTTATCTCTCTTTCTCTCAGCTTCTTTACTTTCCATCATTTGGTCTTCTATATCACTGATTCTCTCTTCTGCCTCATTTATCCTAGCAGTTAGAGTCTCCATTATTGATTGCACCTCATTAATAGCCTTTTTGATTTTGACTTGGTTAGATTTTAGTTATTTTGTTTCTCAAGAAAGGGTTTCTCTAATATCTTCCATGCTTTTCTCAAGCCCAGCTAGTATCTTTATGATCATCATTCTGAACTCTAATTCCGACATCTTACTAATGTCCCTTTGATTAGGTCCCTGGCAGTTGGTATTACTCTTGTTCTTTTTTTTTTAGGTGATTTTTTCCATCTTGTCATTTTGTCCAGAGGAGAATAGATGAATGAGAGAACAAAATGCTAATAAGGTATCATCGACCCCAGAAAAATATACACTAAACAAATCAGAAAAGACCTGAACCTGGGGGAAAAGCAGGGGAAAGAAAGAAAAAAGGAAACAAAAGAAAAAGAAAAAGATAAAAACAAACAAACAAAAAGGAAAACCAGAATATGATCAAATATGATCAGGCTGGTGCATAGATCAGTGCCACACACTAGATTTTGGGTGTATTTTGGTCTTTTAGAAGAAAGTGCTTCCCATAATTTTAAAGAAAGGAAAACTTATATATGTACAAAAATAAAGGTAAATACGATGAAGGGATGGAATATGACTGTAAGATGAAAATCATAAAAGATTTTATAAAAGGAATTGATAAGATAAGAAGTTGGTTGAAAAAAGAAAGGAGAGGTATTAAAAAAAACAAAAAAAGGAGAGAATGTGATTAGGCAGGGGACTAGAACAAAGCCATACACTAGAGATTTAGAGTATATTTTGGTCTGTTAGAAGAAACTGTATCCCAAAATTTTAAAGAGAGCACAACTTATATACATATACCAAAAATAAGGTTAACTACTCTGAAGGGATAGAATTGACCTAAAAATGAAAAATAAAAAAGATTTTAAAAAAAGGGATTGATAAGATGTTGGTTGAAAAAGGGAAATAGAAAAATTCAAAAAAATAAAAACAGTTAAAAAAATTAACTTTGAAATATTAAAGAATCATGGGGAAAAAAGCCATGAATTCTATGTGCATTATTCCCCTAGTGCTGGTGTTCTGCTGTTCTCATTGATCGGTAAACTTGGTCTTGGCTGGCTGTTCTTGCTGATCTTCTGGGGGAGGGGCCTGTTGCCGTGGTTCCCAAATGTCTTTGCCAGAGGCGGAAGTGCCCCGCCCCTGCCGGTTGGGCTAAGTAGTCGGCTCGGGTTTGCTCTCGGGAACTTTTGTTCCCTGTGAGCTTTCCGTACAGCCTTGGAGGCCGAGAGTGAATATGGCGACCTCCCAATCTCCAACCTGGAGGAGCCGAGAACTCGAGGCCCCAATCCTCAGTGAGCCCCCAGAGAAAAGCAGTCAGTCACTCCCATTTCCCAGTCTCTGGCCGCACTCTGTGCTCACCTGGCCTGTGACCCAGCATTTCTATCTCTGGCACACAACCCCGTGTGGAGTCTCCAAACCCAGCAGATCCCTGCGGTGCACTCCCGCGTGGCTCCTCCCGGGGGAGGAAGGTGAGTCTCCCCAGATCTGCCGCTTGTTGGGTCCCTGCTGGAGAAGCAGTGGCCTGACTGTCCCGGGATCACGGTTTATGGCAACCCCGAGCTGAGATCCTGTGCCTCGTCTCCACCTCTGCAGCCAGCTTCCCTTCTCTGACACCTGGGAACTCTGCCGCACTCAGGCATCCCTGGTCTTTCTGTGACCCCGAGGGTCCTGAGACCACACTGTCCCTTGAGGGTTCCACCCGCTGCTTAGCCACCAGAGTGACGTCCCTCAGCGGAGCCGACTTTTAAAAGTTCCAATTTTGTGCTCTGCTGCTCTATCCCTTGCCAGTAGCTGCTGATGGAGGCTCCCTCCCTTGCCATCTATCCTCCCGAATATCACCTCGGATTCACTTCTCTGCATGTCCTACCTTCCAGAAAGTGGTCGCTTTTGTTTTCAGAGAGTTGTGGCTATTCTTTTCTTTGACCTCCTCTTGAGTTCCTCACATATTTATTTTGATGATATTCTGTTATGTAAATTCTTTTGCAAAAATGTCAGTTCCTTCTACAGTAGCTTTAGTAGATTTCTTATATTATGAGTGAATTACTATAGTATGCTTGACATTATTTATATTTTACATCTCACTATTAAATAAGAAAAAAACTGTGATGAGCATTTCTGTTTGCTCTTGTATTTAATTTATATCTCATTGACCAATGGTTTACATATATATGCCTATGAAAACTGCTTAACAGTATAGCGGGGCAGCATTTGAACTGATATATCTGCAATGTCTTATCTGATTCCTGCTGGTAACAAAGGCACTATTTTGTTTTGTTTTCTGTATTAACTTCCAAGTTCTCCTTTAAGGGAAACCACCCAAATGAATGAAAACCTTGGTGTCTGAGAGACGATGGACTCTGAAAAACAAACAGGGTTCTAGAGGGGAGGGGGGTGGGAGGATGGGTTAGCCTGGTGGTGGGTATTGAGGAGGGCACATTCTGCATGGAGCACTGGGTGTTATGCACAAACAATGAATCATGGAACACTTCATCTAAAACTAATGATGTAATATATGGGGATTAACATAAGAATAAAAAAAATGTGGTAAAAAAAAAAAGAAAACCTTGGTGTCATTAGCACAGACTTGCAAACTGTGGAGATTCTCAGTCCTATGTGATTTACTTTTATCTTCTCTATTAAGGAATTAGGATTTTCTTCATTTACATATTGAAAATCACATTTAAAAAAAAAGACGTGCGTACAAACTTTGACAGACACATATTAGGTCAGATTTAAGCTAATGTAGATTTTTTTAAGTCATACAACAAGAGGAGATTAGAAATCATGTTTATTTCATACGCTTTGCTAATAAAAACCACTGCTCTTCGATAAGCCACGATTGATCAGGTGTTTGATCCCAACTTGCTAATTAAATTATTAGAATGATACTAGTTGATACCCATTTTTACAAGTTTCTCCTTTCTCCCTGAGGCTTGGAGAAATTGAATAATGTACCCCAGGTATCAGAGCTAGTAATTGGCAAGATGGATCTTGACATTATATTCTTCCTTACCCCAAAGCCTACCCTGATGCCTAATCTGCTTGGTTTGTAAACTTGCTGACAGAACCCTTTAAATCTTTAGGATTGGTAAAGGAAATAATTTCTGTTGAGTTCATTTTCTCAAGTTGTTTCTTAAAAAGGGAAAGGTGATTATTCATTTTTCTTTGTGTTTTCCTGAAGTTGTAAATTTCTAAAACAGAAAATAACCTTCCCCAATGGCTTACTAAATAGTACTTCTTACTGTCACTGGTGAATCGTTTTAAATATTAACAAACTAATTGTATATATTCAAATAAGGAAAAACTTCACTTTCATCCATTGCTCATGAGGACATACGCCGTGTACTCTGTCTTTCTTCTCACCTTCTCCAGTGTCCATGACATCCAACACCAGCTAGTTCCCTTTAAGATTACCAGGCATATGATTAAACCATGGTTGATTTAATTAAACTATCTTTTCAATGTTCTAATGCTTCCAATACAGCAGCCCAGCCACTTCAATCTGATACTGAAATACGCCATTTATTTTGCTCTTACATCTCATGAAGAGAGGAGCTTACAGGGGCTTTCCCACCTCTACCTTCAGAGCCTTTCCCCATGAACACCTTAAACCTCTGCACTTTGCAGCTGTTGAGCGGGGCTGCACTGCTTAGATGCCTCACTACCATGTTGCAGGTAGGAACAATGTGGGAGGAAGCAATCTTGTTTCTACCATTGCTGTATCTTTGTCAGCTTAGATGCTTAATGTCTTCTCGGGGCCATACTGCAAGCATTCTGTTCTGTGGCAACTTCTCCATTCCACTATGATTTTTGTTTATTTGTTTGGTTCCCCAGCATGGATGCTGATATTGAAGAGTTCAAGGCTGGCTGATTATCTGCCACATGTGTCTCCCTTACATCTCACTTTGTTTGGCACAGTTGTGAGCTGAACTGGGCTCCCTGCAAAATCCATATATGGAAGCCTTAAGCCCCAGGATCTGAGAATATGACTGTGTGTGGAAACCAGGCCTTTAAAGAAGTGACTTAACTTAAAATGAGGTAACCAGGGTGAGCCCTAATGCAACGTGACTGGTATTCTTACAAGAAGAGATCAGGATGCAAACATATACACAGAAGAGGCCACATGAGGCCACAACAAGGAGGCCACATTGTGAACCACGGAGAAGGGCCTCAGGAGAAACCAAGCCCACCAAAAGCTTGATCTCGGATTTCCAGCTTCCAGGACCATGAGGAAATAAACTCCTGTTGTTTAAGTCAACCAGCCTGTGGTGCTCTGTTAGGACAGCCCCAGAAGACTGACATACAGTCAACAGAGCATTCATCCTCATCTGCAGGTGGGATGGGTGGTTGAAGACTCACAGCTTCATCTTGCGTGGAACTTGCAACAGAGGGCAGCCCCAGAAGACTGACACAGGCCCTATAAACAAGAAAAAGAAAATAAAACATTGACTTTTTGGAGGCAACTCCTCTGTTGTCCAGTTTGCAAAGATTTTTATTGATTCTCTATCTCATAAGGAGAGTGTGCTCATGGGATGAAACCACGAAGGAGTGAGGGACACAGAACCAGACAGAGAAAGACGAACTTGTGGTACGGTCACAACAAAGACAGCCAGTTCGATCGGGATCAGTCAGTAGGTGCAAGGCAGCAAAACTTGAGCAGAGTGGTCCCTTTTGACTAGAAACCTTTCCAAGCATTCCAGCTGCATTCGACCCTGGCTCCTGCTATGTCTTGAAAGCTCCTTCAAGGTGTAGCCTTCTCTGGGGTCCAACACTTTCCTTGTTTGGTTGTTATGATTTGACTTCCATTATTCTCTGATGGAGGTGAGTTCAGGTGGGTAGATGCTGAGGGAATGCATGTTGTCTTGTAATGCAGAGGCTTCTATGTGATCTTTAAAGATGTTGGGGAGGGAGGTCACTAGACTCATAGATGCAGGTGAGACAGTTCTGTAGGCTTGGAAAGTTCAGGGGGATTTGGAGTTTCTGGGTTCTCTAGAGCATCATCTCCAATGTCCCCAACCCAGTTATCAGGATGTTGTTCCTTCTTCTCTCCTCCTACCTAGGGCTTTGCTATCGCAGCATTGCCAAATGAGAAATCAGTTCTCCAGAGCTTCACTACACTTACCATGAGACCCTGAGACTGGTCCTTTGGTTGCAGGAGACGGGTTCTATTTGTATGCTGGCAGAGAGGTCCAAATGACTGTCATGTATTGGTGATTTATTACCCTTTCCAATCCTCCAGTATATCCATAGCATTTAGCAAGAATCATCTAACCCCATCATTTTTTTTATTATGACTCTCTGCTCAGCTCTCAAGTGCATTATCCTTCATTGCTATCCCATCCCAGTTCATTGGGGAAGCTTTAACAATCAGCATGGCTGCAGCGTGGGAAATGAAAGGGCTAATACAGGTCTTACTACAAGTGATGGGCCAAACAATGGCCAAAAGATGTTGCCTCATCTCTGTTTATTTGGGCTGCTGTAACAAAATACCACAGCCTAGGTACCTTATAAACAACCAAATATTTCTTAGAGTTCTGCAGGCTGGAGTCCCAGATGCGAGTTCCAGCATGGTTGGATGAGGACCCCCTTTCTGGTTCATAGTCAGTGCCTTCTTGCTGTGTCCTCACCCAGCAGCCAGAGACTAGGAGCTCTGTGGGTCCCTTTTATTAGGCACAATACCATGCATGATGGCAGAGCTGCCCTCCCAAAGGCCCTCTCCTAATATCACCACCTTTGGTGTTTAGAATTTCAACAAATGGATTTTTTTTTTTTTTTGAGGATGGGAACAAACATTCAGACAATAGCAGAAGTGACACAGTTTAAAAACATCATTATAAAGTCTTTTTCAGATTACTATTAGCAACACTCTCTAAGGTGAGATTCTCTGGGAATCAGTATGTGAGATAGGGATACTCAAATCCCTAAATACCAAATACTGAATTTGAGGCAGGAAAGTCACCAAGGAACACACTAGTGATGCATGTGAAGGGGGCAAGGAAGCAGGATTAGTCAGAGAACAGAGGTCAGGTGCCCTGCACTTATAGGAGTGGTGCCAACTAATCCCATGGCTGAACTCTTGAGCTGGGATGGTGCTTGAATTTGCCCAGAGTTGACTGAGGCATATACGGAAGTCACTGGGTCCAGGCTGTTCTCAGGGAAAAAGTACAACCTTGAGGAAAGAAGCTCTCTTTGGTGGAGGACAATTCCAAGGAGAGACTCAGCAAGTTCTATGCAAGACGAAGCTGTGAGTCTTCAACCACCCATCCCACCTGCAGCTGAGGCTGAATGCTTCTGTCCAGAACAGAGCATCAGGGCATCATGACAGGACAGCCACGGCACTTAGAGTCCTGAGGAAGCTAGCAGAGACAAATAAGCACTTGAAGAATGCACCAGTGTGAGGCTGAGGTCCTATCTGCTCTATCATCCATGAGCAAACAGTGACAGAGTCCTCTGGTCCCAGCCTAGAAAGCAATCTAAATATTTCATTCAGCCAAATTGTCACCTATGTCTCAGTGCAGGAACAGAGTGTTTCCATCAGAGCTCAGAGGGCTACGGTGTTCCACCACGGTGTTCCCAACTTCTATTACCATTAATACTGATTAAGAATTATAAACTAGTTTTTAAATGTTGGAACACAGAGAAAAAGCATCACCATCAATGTTTCAGAACTCCTGTGTTCATTTGGATTAATTCCCCCTCCCCACCCATCTATCTGCTCACTAACTGGGGTCACTTGCCTTTTGCATTGTTACTCTAAGTTCTCTTCCATTTTATATCTTGAGTTTTTTCTTTTAACTTTGCTTTTTAAACTTAAACCTTATTGAAATATAATTTATGCATCATAAGTTGCATTAGTGAAAAGGACACAGTTAATGAGTTTAAGAGACGTGCACACACCAGATATCATCACCATAGACAGGAAACGAGGCATTTCTTTCACCCTGAAGGATACCTTGAGTCCTTAGACTGTCTGTCCCTCTCTCCACCTCACCTCAGGCAACCAGCAATCTGCTTCTTATCATTGCCAGTTACTTTGTATTTTTCTAATATTTTATATAAATGGAATCCTGCCGTATATACTCAAGTGGCTTCTTTTATTAAGCAGACTGATTCTGAGATTGGACCATGTTGTTTACATGTATTAGCAGTTCATTCTTTTTACTACTAAGTGGTATTCTTTGTGTGGATACACCACATTTTTATAACCATTCACAGGTTGATACACATTGTCTTTGTTCCCAGGTTGGGATTATCATGAATAATCACTTGTGCACAAGTATTTTGTAGACATATGTTTTTATTTCTCTTGGTTAAATGCATAAAAATTAATTGTGAGGACAAATAGTAAGTACATATTTAACTTTTAAAGAAACCACCAAATTGTCAGAGTTGTTGTAGTTTGAATTCTTATCAGTAGTGTATGTTCTGCATTCTTGTAAAAGCTTGATATCGTTGGTCTTTTTAATTTGAGCATTCTAATGGATGTCAAGAGGTATTTATTTGAGGTTTCAATCTGCATTTTTCTGATAACATACCAAACATGCTTGATATGATTATTCATCACTCATATATCTTCTCTGATACAGTGCTCAAATTTTTGCCCATTTATTTTAATTTCCTATTTTCATAATATTGAGTTGTAAGAATTCCATATAAAGGTTTTTTTGTCAGATAATATTTTGAAAATGTATCCCATAATGTGGTTTGACTTTTGTTTTCTTCATGGTGCTTTTATAGAAGAACATTTTTAATTTTGGTAAAGCAAAGTTTTCTTTAATAGTTCATGCATTTTTTTTAACCACATCTGAAAAATCTTTACCAGAGTTGCAAAGATTTTCCTCCTATATTTTCCTCTGAAAGATTTATAGATGTTTATATTTAAGTCTAGAATCATTTTTGCCTTGATCTCCCACCAGTTTTTGAAAAGACATTTCTTTCCCTGATGAAAATTGCCCAATGCTGTGAATTTATTTCTTCAATCAGTAATCTGTTTCATTGATCTGTGTCTCTCTGTAAGTGAGTGCATCACTTTCTGATTTCTGGAATCTTCACAAGTATTCAAATCAGAATATTTAAATTCTCTAAATTTGTTCTTTTAAAAAAATTGTTTTCACTATTTTAGGTCATTTGAATTTCTGTATAAATTTAAGAATAAACTTGCCAATTTCTGTACAAGCCTGTTGCTATTTTTAAATGTGATTGTCTTGAATCTGCAGATAAATCTGTAGACAAATGACAAATATCAATATTGAGGCTTGCCAACTGTGCCTATCATCTCTATGTATAAATATTCTGTTGATTTCGCTAGAGGTCTTGTACTTAGTTTGTTACATTTATTCTAAAATGTGTAATATTGTGTGATGCTAATATAAATGAAATTATATATTGTTTTCTGATTGTTTGTTGCTAGAACACACATATTTTTTAATTTCACCCTTCTGACCTTACTAAACTTTCTTCTTCTTTTTTTTTTAATATTTTATTTATTTTTTTTGACAGAGAGAGACACAGTGAGAGAGGGAACACAAGCAGGGGGAGTGGGAGGGGGAGTGGGAGAGGGAGAAGCAGGCTTCCTGCCGAGCAGAGAGCCTGATTTGGGGCTCTATCCCAGGACCATGGGATCATGACCCGAGCCAAAGGCAGACGCTTAACGTCTGAGCCACCCAGGCGCCCCCTTACTAAACTTTCTTATTTTAGTAGATATCTGTAAATTGCTTACAATATACTGTATAAATAAATTTGACATCTGTAAATATAGACATTTATTTCAGATGTATCTGCCCTTGATATGTAAAAAACAAAACAAAACATTATCTTCAAGTACATGATGCATTTAGGATTTAACAAAGGTTAACTAGTCAGAAGCTTGCAAACTCCAGAGAATGCTTTCCTAATTAAGAAATGGTCATGATGCCCTAATAAGACATTACTTCCTCCTTTAAAAGTGATTGCCAGCCTCACTGACATAAAATCTCCTCTTATCTGTATATCCCCTTCCTAACTTTTCTCCAAATTATCACCTTTTTTTTCTGGAGCAATTTTACTTTTCTTGTTTTCAGCTCGAATAAGTTACTACTATGGCAGCGCCAGTGAGCCTGCGCGAGACAGAGCGCCCCCTCCCTGGTCCCCGGGGCACTTAGCAGCGGGCGATGAGAAATCCTGGCCATGCGCAGGTACTCACGCGCATGTCCGCACAAGAACAACCGTGTAACATGTGGACATAGCTCCCATGGAATCAGGAACACACCAACATACTAATAAGAATTGCTGGATGGGGATTATGGGGACTTGTTTTCTTTACTCTTTCTTTGTTTCTTCCTTCCTTCTTTCGTTCTTTCTTCCTCCCCTTTCTTTCTTTCTTTCCTCCTTTCTTCCTCCCCTTTCTTTCTTTCCTTTCTTTCTTTTTCTTTCTTTCTTTCTTTCTTCTTTCTTTTTCTTTCCTTTCTTTCTTTCCTCTTTCTTTCTTTTTCTTTCTTTCTTCTTTCTTTTTCTTTCCTTTCTTTCTTTCCTCTTTCTTTTTTCTTTTTCTTTCTTTCTTTCTTTCTTTCTTTCTTCTTTCTTTCTTTCTTCCTCCCCTTTCTTTCTTTCCTTTCTTTCTTTTTCTTTCTTTCTTTCTTTCTTCTTTCTTTTTCTTTCCTTTCTTTCTTTCCTCTTTCTTTCTTTT
>NW_028035081.1:0-8416 GCF_054177405.1 Leptonychotes weddellii | reverse complement strand
CTCCCCCCAGCCCGACTCCGGACGGACCCACTGGCCGCACCTGCCCGCGCGCACACGCCCCCCGCACGCCGGCCGCCACGCGCGCCAGGCCTCAGAGCCGCCACAGGCGGACCCGGGCGTCCTCCCGCCCGCCCTGCCTCAGCCCCTGCGCCGCCGTCGCCACCGTCGCCACCGTCGCCGCCGCCCTCGGCACGCGCCCGCCGCGGCTCGTCCGCACCGCCCTGCCTCGGCGTGGACCAGGGCCACCCGAGCCGCAGCCGCCGCGCTACTCTCCGTCGCGGGCCGCGGACGCCGCCGCCTAACCGCCGAGCCCGCCGGGCGCGGAAGCTCAAGAGAGCCGGACCCGGGCACGAGGGTGCGCGGGCCGCCGCCGCCGCGGTTGTTCGTTGCGCCCCGGCTCCGGCGAGGACTGCCTCCGCCTCCTCTTCCTGCGACTTCCTTAGTCCTCAGCATCCTCCTCGCTCTCTTTAAAAAGCACCCCCTCACGCCCCACCCGCGGGAACGAGGCCTCGGGAATTCAGGGGAGTGGCTGTGGGGGCGCATCGCGGCTCCCCACTCGGCCAGCCCCTCTTCCTAGACATGGTCTGATCCCCATTGTAAAAGCTGCGCCCTGAAGAGGAGGAGAGTGGTGTTCCCGGCTTGGGGCTGCAGGAATCTCTTCGTGCTGAAGCTCTTGCATTATTTTAGGGTGGGGCGGGGAGGGCCCTGGATTTTGGGGAGTGGGGGTGGGCGGGGAGGAGGACCGGGGGGGGCGGGGGAAGGACTCTGTGAGGGAGCCGGTGAAAGACTATGGGGAAGGACCAGGAGCTGCTGGAAGCTGCCCGCACTGGAAATGTGGCTCTGGTGGAGAAACTCCTGTCTGGCAGGAAAGGAGGGATCCTGGGCGGTGGATCTGGACCCTTGCCCCTGTCTAATCTGCTAAGGTAAGGACGGGAACCAGCTCTGGGATTGCATACCTCGTTTTGCATTGTGATAGATCCATTCTCCTCCTCATGGTTATTGCACCTGGTGGCTGCCAGCGATTCATTCTTAAATTAGGCAGGAAAACAGACTGTGTGTGTGGAGAGGAGGCATGAGGCTCCCAGTCAGATTGATGCCTTAGATTCTTTGAGTAATTTGAAAATAGCCTTCCATCAATGCGTCAGTAGCTACTTTTTCTGAGCTGTGGTGCAGAACTTGTACATGTACTGGGGTTGCTGGAAGAAAATCGGTGTTTCACTCGCTTTTCACCAGTATTTATAATGTATTTTCAGTGTCGAACCCAGCTTTTTTTGTCTATTTGAATGAAATTGGTAGAGAAGCTATTGCGTGCATGCAATTACCCTGCAAAAAGCAACAGCTTTTGGGTGCTGCTACCTTCTCTTGCAGAAGGCATTTGCTGTGCTGTGGGTTATGATCCCACAAATTGAAGTGAGCGAACCTTCTGATGAGGTCACCAGTACAGGGTGTGTGTAAAACTTGATGAGACAGGTGAGGCAGTACTTCCAGTTACCTGGACATAGAGTGAAACTTGGTTAGTAGGATGACGGATGTCAGGTCGGGATTGGGATAGTGTATATGCAATGTAGTAGAGGCCTTTTAATATGAAGATGTTGCGGGTGAGACTAATATTGCTTGGAGACTCTGAGATGACATTTAAAAAAATGTCAAGGTCTTTATTCAGCAGGCAGTACCTTAGAAATAGCTGGCTTGATTTGCATATTTGAAAAACTATGAACTTAAAAGTTGAATTGATGGACAAATTAAATAAGAGGGAAGAAGCCTGAAGAATATTCACTAGGTAAAATGCAAGGAAAGCTCTTTAGTTCATAAAATTATGGCTATTCACTTTGCCCTGGATATTTTTGGAAGCATCAATTATCATTAATATCTTCACCCTAAAATATCTCTTAAGCAACCCAACTGTACTTGTAAAAATTTTAAAAAATCCAAGTGATTTTCTTGGCTTTTAAAAACTCTTTGGTTTTAACAAGTTTAATACAGACTGCTGGATGATAACATTGTGTCCTTTACTCAGGTTCTTATATGTTATAGTGGTCAGGCGGTGCAGTTCATTACAATACTGGCTAATAAGAAAAATGAAAACATCTGTATTAGAGTGAAATGAATTTAGTTGGCAAATAGTTGATGGGATTTTAAAAAGCTCCATATGTGATCATCTATACTTGTTTTTTTTTTTTTTTAAAGATTTTATTTATTTATTTGAGAGAGAGAGAGAGCACATGAGAGGGGGGAGGGTCAGAGGGAGAAGCAGACTCCCTGCCAAGCAGGGAGCCCGATGCGGGACTCCATCCAGGGACTCCAGGATCATGACCTGAGCCGAAGGCAGTCGCTTAACCAACTGAGCCACCCAGGCGCCCTATACTTGTTAATAGTGACATTTTATTGGAATGATAGTTCAGATCAATGAATTATGGGACTTTATTTTGTTGATCTTAGAAGTGATGACTCTTGTGTGTACTCTCTTGTTAAGTAATTTTCACTTTAAAATGCAAATAGTGTGGACATATTTCAGATTATAGCTCTAATAATTGCCAATTTATATAAAAGCCGTTTATCTGGTTATGGCTTTAAAGTTGCAGATAAAATAAATATGTTTACTAGTTGATTGAATTAGTTATAAGAATGATTATGGCCAGAAACATATATTCTGAAAGAGGTTTCTAAGTAATCAGTTCTTTTGGAAAAACACTAAGGAATTCTTTGAGAACAGTGAGAACTTCAGTAAATTTTATTGAGATAAATGGTATTTTAAAAAGCCTATCTTTTTGATAGAAGTTAAGGTAAACATCTTTTAAACTGATAAGAACAGATACTACACTTGATTTTAGCCAAAAGGCCGAGAAGCGATGGGGTAAACATCTTTTAAATACTTTCTCAGTTGTGCCATTTAAAAAAAGAATAGATGGCAAATTTTAGAAATTAAATAAGATAAAATTTCAAAATTGTAACCCACAACATACTTCTTGAATAAGAGGTTTTCCCTTTTGCTGTTTTTTCCAGAGGTAAGAGTGGTAGCTCTAAAACAGAAATGTGCCTAGAGAACAAAACTAAAAAACATGGGTTCATTGGAGTAGTTTGAAGTTGTAAAAGTCAAAATCAAAACCAGTAACCTTTAAACTTGAATCTGTCTCATACTGAATAAACAACTAAAGCAATGTCTTTGAAGAAAATGAGGGTTGAAATTGTATTCTTTGGGTGATCCTTTGCATAAATTGAAATTCCTAAAAAGGCACATTTAATTTAGTTGTTACTTTTTTCACAAATGATTGTCATCAGAAATTTATTTACGGAATGATGGAAATGTGACCTCTTCCTCTTCAAACATAATGATACTTGGGCATTTTTAAATACTTCGGAATGAATTACAGAATAGATTTGCCACTGCCTCCTCCCTGCCTTTATTACTTGTGTTGTGTAATAATCGTGTCAGATCCTGTGCTATTATGTATATCATCTCATTCAATTCTTATATCAGCTTTAACTGGCTGAGCCTCATTTCACGGGACTGAAGAGTTAGGAAGATTAAGGATTTGCCCAAGGTCACTTAATTAGTAATGGCAAAGATCTGAAGTTATGTGATTTTTTTTTTTTTAAGATTTTATTTATTTATTTGAGAGAGTGAGAGAGAGAGAGAGCACAAGAGGGAGGAGCGGGAGAGGGAGAAGCAGACTCCCCGCCGAGCAGGGAGCCCGACGCGGGACTCGATCCCGGGACTCCAGGATCATGACCTGAGCCGAAGGCAGTCGTTTAACCGACTGAGCCACCCAGGCGCCCTGAAGTTATGTGATTTAAATTTGCTTTTCCACATCTTAAGTCTTATTCATTGAATCTGTTTGATTCATGAAAATTTAAGATACTGGCTTAGCCTCTTTTTTTTGCTATGAATAATTTGACTTAAAAATCCTTAATTCTTTTCCTAATTACAACAACAATAAACATCTCATGACAGCCTTTTGAGGGATCACTAGATAAGAACTTTTCTGAAGATGCTTTTGATGACATAATTGCCTACTAAATGAGCAGTAGCTACCTGATGGGGAATCAGGTATGCTTGGGTGACACTGCATTTTCAGCAACAGTAAGAATGACCTTCAATAAATATAAAAATCTAAGCCTCACTGTCCTGTTCTATAAAATGGGAATAATAATAGTACCTATTATATAGTTGTAAGAATTAAGTGAAATAGAAATGAAAGCAAAGCATTTAGCACATTGGTGTTTATCATTAGTGTTATTATTTCTCCTGCAGCTTTAAAGCACTTGACTCTATTTCTTAAGATCTTGATTACTAAAGATTTGTTTCATATTGGACATGGAGTAAATTTCTTTAGTAGAATTTCCATTAGAATTACAGAATGTGCAAATAAAATGGGGCCTTTTATTCAACTTCTGACCTAGAGGAATTACCTGTAACACCCTTTACCAGTTAGTTATTCTAGCCTTGTAAAATCCTTAAATGACTAGATCCATTCCATTTTTTTGGACAGCTCTAATTATTAAAAAAGTTATCCTTATATCGAGTTGAAATCCTCCTCCCTGTAATTTCCAGCAGTTGGTACTAGTTGGCAATGGAGTGTAGGTGAAGTTAGATTTTCATGCTTTTCACTATTCTCTTTTTACTTCTTTGCATATTCTCAAATTCTGCAATGACTCTCGTAAAGGTGGTGAGCAGAAATGAAAAAAATGCACCAAATATCAGTTGACCAGAGTAAATATACTGGGACTTGATATGCTGTTGAATTAAAAAAACAACAACAACAAAAAAACAGGTTACAAAATAGCATTTGTAGCATGATCCTTTTTTTTTTTTTTAAAGAAAAAATAAGTGTGTGTGAAAATTTATAATGTGCATTAAGAAGTCCGGAATGATAAACACCGAAATGTAAAAAGTAGTATTCATCTTTGAGTGGTAGAATTGTGGGTGATCTTTATTTTATTTTTGCTATCTACATTTTTCAGTATTCTAAAATGAAGATGTATTATGTAATCAAAATACCAGCTATTTAAAACATCATACAATGAAATTATTATCTTTTTATTACTGATTTAAGACATACCTTAATACAGGCCAGTTTTACTGAGGTATATAATGACATTGGCTCACACTGAGCAGATACTTAAAACTTCCAAGTATTTTTTTCAGTGACTTGTGAAGCAGTGGTTTCCCTATCATTCTTGTAAAAGTGTTGATTGAACTTAAGTTAGTCCTATTACATTATATCTTCCTTGTTTTAGCCTATATTTATAATCTATTTAGATCTTTTTGATTCTTGAGTTTATCTTCCAGCATATTAACTTTTCTTCTCTGCATCATCTGTAGATTTAATAAGCATGTTTTCTATAATTGGAATTCAACACATGATGATATAATCCCTAAAGAACCTTTCTTTAGCTTACTGTAAATTTAAAAGCAGCAAACTTTACACATGGTATTTCTACCAGCATTGAAGCCACTTAATAGAACTCTCATTCAGCTACTTCTAATATACCTATGAGAATATTATGAGGTATTTTATCCATTGCCCTTCTGAATTCATGCTGTGTCCTGTTTATGGCATTCCTTTGATCTATTTCTAGTAGTAACTCTATAAATTCCACCCAAATCAGGCTACTTTATTATAGCTTGTTTACAGCTATATGAACTGTTGATGATGCCTAGTACTGATGCAAATTCCTTCTTCCCCCTTGTACCTAATTCTTCTGGGTCTGAATACTTACATTCATTTAAAATGTCTGTTATGATCTCTGCCTTTTTGAAATTTCAATAATCTCCCAACATCATTTGTTTATACTTTTTGGTTTGAAAATGATTCTCACTAGAGATGATAGAAGCAAAATAGAAGTTGGGAAGAATCAAATTCTTGGCATTGTTAGATGTCACAGGAAATTCTCTTATGGTCTGTCAGCTTAAGGTTACATTATCTGTTATAGAAGTGAACTTTTTATACTTCTCTTTTTCAAACTTCATTGAAAGGGACATTAACATTTTCCCAGGTAAATGCTTTTTGTGTTTGTCTTCAGTTATAACTCTCTCTCATCCACCCCTTTTGTCTTTAAAGAAATCTGAGCTCCTTAGAGCTCACCAGAGTACTCGAATTACCTCCTTCCTTTTCTCGCTCCACACTGTATGTGAAGTTTCATTTTATTTAACATCTTTCATGAGACAGCTGCGAACCTTTTCAGGTGTCTTCCTTTGACATAACTACCTTTTAATCTAAACAAAAATAATTCCTATTTAGAATGTATATTGAATCATTTTTTTCTTAGTGAGTCTAGATTAAGAATTATTTGTATTTTAATAAAGCAATAAAAAGTTTTATGTCTCAAATTTACTTTTCTTCATGACTCAAAGGATCACAGGTAAAGCATATTTAGTAAACTTTTGTTGAACATAAAGAATCCAGTTCTCAAGACCCCCATGTGAAAAAGTAGATTTGTAAGAAGTAGGGGAAAATAGTTTCTAGTCACCAAAGACATATAAAACAGAGAATTTACAAATTTTTCAGATTTAGGATTCAGTTCATGAAGTTTTTGGTGATGGGTACAAGGAGATAAGAGGCACCTCGGAAGTGTAATTTTCACAACTATTTGGGTAATTGTGGTTATTGGGGCTCTGATAAGGTACTCACTTTCAGGGAAACTGCATTGGTTAAATGGAATAAATCACAAATAGAGCATTTAAACTGTAATGAAAATGTTATATCTATAAAAATAGTCAAGTTGCAAGTGGGTTATCTATTTTAGCTAGTAATGATGTTTGAAGCGGTGATTGCACCATTATGTTCAGGGAGCTGTGTCTGCCAGAGTGAACAGTGCCAGCTGCATGATGGGGAGTGAAGAGAGGAGAGGGAATTTTGTTATTGACCTCTTTCTCTACTAAGCTAGCTTTTCAGCTCCCTCTTCAAAACCGGGAGACTGATATGTAGTAGGGAATTAGGACAACCAGCCAGTGACTACTACTCACTCTGTCCATTCCTACATTACCTAATTCCTAGTGTAGCTCAGTGGTTTCTTACAGCTGATGGAAGGGTGGAACAGATCTTCACTGACATTAATGCAGAAGCTTACAATATTCAGCATTGCCCCTATTGACTTTAGCAGTTTAACCTCTCAGGTGACAGTAAACACAATTTGATTTGTTCAGTTGTATACTAAAATGATTTAATTATGTATTTGATGTAATTCTGGAAAATTCTTTTGAGGAGCCTATTACAGAACATTCATCCTGAGTATTTAACTGGAAATGGAAGCTGACTATAATTCAAATCAAGGGTTAGAAAAAACTAATTTTAGCCTACAGAACCTGAAGTTATTTAACATTTAATGCATTTTAGTGTGTCTTTGGTTCCATTTTGAACATATTGCAGCATAGTTTTAGTTAATTAAAATATGATGAGTTTTGATTCATCATAGAATATTTTATATTTTAAAAAGCAGGAATTTACACAAAAGACTCATCTGTGTTCCATTTCTTTCTCATGTATGTGATGATATGGTCAGGTACACCATATGGCAGGCAGAGGCACAATGCCCGTTGAAAACTCAGTGAATTTTCCTGTGTAACACAGATCTAGGAATTTTTCTTAGAGTCCAGTTTTCTTCCTTTGCATCTGTAGGACGGGAAGTGAATTCTGTGTTTGTGTTAAACCTGGGTACGGCATGAAATTGTGTGAGTTTTGAGTGTGGATCAGAATATATGGTCAGAGGATAAATTTTGTTTTTGTCAGTCTCTTCTGCAGTCTCCAAAGAGTGTTCATCTCTGAATCTGTTTCTTAGAGATAGTGCTTCCTTATTTAACAGTGTGTCTTCATGAATTTGTCTGTAAAAATGGAACTTTGATTCAGTTGTGTTGTAGAGTTATTTGGCTTCTACTGTCTTGTGAGAGCAGCTTTATTTAAAGTGGTTAATTACTTCTAGTTAAGTGAACTGAGACAGTTGGCCTAGACTTGTCACCATGCTTTGATCAAATTGAATCAAATCTTGACTGATAGATGTGGGCATAAACAGCCAACCTAATTTCTTGCAGCCTGCTTGGTATTTCTGTTCCCCATATCACATTCCCTTTAACCCTTCCTACCCAGATCTCTTTTTCTTCAAAGAAAGCCTCTTCTCCATTTTAATTGCTACAAGTCAGCCTGGTTCTAGTTTTTGTGCCAGTTGTCCCTTTCCTAAGGGGAAACTGATTTTATGTGAGGAGTAGAATTGGGAAGGGCTGTGTAGTGAGACATAGATTATTATTATCATTAGCCATCAGGGAAATTCAAATCAAAACCACACTGAGGTACCACCTTACACCAGTTAGAATGGCAAAAATTGACAAGGCAAGAAACAACAAATGTTGGAGAGGTTGTGGGGAAAGGGGAACCCTCTTACATTGTTGGTGGGAATGCAAATTGGTACAGCCACTTTGGAA
>NW_028035080.1:10180-18618 GCF_054177405.1 Leptonychotes weddellii | reverse complement strand
ACACTCTGTCCTACTCATTTTCCTTCTCCATGTCCTGAGAGGCATTATTTCATGAAAGCATCAGACAGGTGAAGCAATGAGATTTATAATTTTCTTTCTTATGCAAAACAATAGGAATGTGTAAACCTCTTGAAATATGACCATCCAAGCCCAACGCTGAGCCAAGGGTATCCCCGGGACACTGATCACAGTCAGAGCTCCCATGGTTCCTAGGCACCTTAGCTGTTCTATCTATCTATCTATCTATCTATCTATCTATCTATCTATCTATCTATCTATCATCTATCTATCTATCCGTCCATCCATCTATCCATCTATCTATCTATCCGTCCATCCATCTATCCATCTATCTATCATCTATCTATCATCTATCTATCTATCATCTATCTATCTATCCGTCCATCCATCTATCCATCTATCTATCCGTCCATCCATCTATCCATCCATCTACTTAGCCATCTATCTATCCGTCCATCCATCTATCCATCTATCTATCTATCCGTCCATCCATCTATCCATCCATCTACTTAGCCATCTATCTATCCGCCCATCCATCTATCCATCTATCTATCTATCCGTCCATCCATCTATCCATCCATCTACTTAGCCATCTATCTATCCGCCCATCCATCTATCCATCCATCTATCTAGCCAGCCATCCATCCATCCACCCATCCATCCACCCATCCATCCATCCATCCGTCTTTATGTATTTTTAATTTAAGTATAGTTGACACACAATGTTACACTAGTGTTAGGTGTACAACATAGTGACCTCACAAGTCTATACATTACCCTGGACTCCCCACAAGTGTAGCTGCCATCTGTACTATCTTTTGAGGTTCCTCAAAAAATTAAAAATAGAAATACCAGGGGCACCTGGGTGGTTCATTTGGTTAAGCGTCTGCCTTCGGCTCAGGTCATGATCCCAGGGTCCTGGGATCGAGTCCCGCGTCGGGCTCCCTGCTCAGCGGGGAGCCTGCTTCTCCCTCTCCCTCTGCCACTCCTCCCCACTTGTGTGTGAGCTCACTCTCTATCTCAAATGAATAAAGAAAATCTTAAAAAAGAGAGAGAGAAAATAGAAATACCATATGATGCAATAATTCTACTATTGGATATTTACCTAAAGAAAATGAAACCACGAATTCGGAAAGATACAGCACGCCCATACCCACTGCAGCGTTATCTACAGTAGCCGAGAAATGGAAGCATCCAGTGTCCTCCCACAGAGGAATGCAAAAGGAAGTTGTTCTATTGAGACAGTCTCTGCTCTGGGGCCTTTTCTGGTGACCTAAGGACCATATTCTTACACAGGAGGGGCAGCTTTTGGATTTAGATGAAAACTAGAGAAAACTGACTATGTTGTGAAGGAATTTGCAAATGGCAGCCCGGAGCTAATCCTGCCCCTCTGGGGCAATCTGGATGCACCCTCCGTGGTTCGTTCCTGCCAATGTGGTTTAAATCCAGAGCAAGGAATTCTGCAAACTTCCATCCTGGGCCGCTCCTAATAACAGACTGCCACCGCCCGCCATGCTGGCCGAGCGCACGGTCCCGGGAATGCTGCATCGATCCACTTTGCCTGTTGGGCCGCGGCCGGCAGCAGCTGCAGCTGATTACGCTTCAGCAGAGGGCTGTGTGTCCTTTGTGACCCACTGCCTCCCTTTCAAAATCCATCAGCACACACTCATGGAAGTTGAATTAGAGGCTCTGGCCAAGGTCTGGGCATGGGAAATGCACTTTCCCCTCCTTCTGCTCAGGACAGCCATGTCCAAGGCCACACGGAGGGGGCGGGGGAGAAGGCCTGGTGTGCTCCCGGCCCCCCGCCTGTCTCCGTCCATATGCCGAGGCTGAGAAACCGGATTCTCTTAGACACGCAGGGCCTTTTTTGGTTAGATTTGCCTTCTTCCTGTGGCTCGCCACCCCGCTCCATCCCCAGCTCCCAGGAGAAATTTCAGGTTCAGCACTTACCTTCCAACCATTTCTAGTTGGGCCCTTCAAAGTCACAGACTATCACCACCTACTTCCTGCCACCCCACCCCCTTCTGTCATCTCAGTCTCTTCTCACCGGCAAGAGCCACCCTCAGATTTGTGCTGACCCCTCCCCACTGATTCTCAGGGCCTGTTGTCCCTCGGCGTGTGTGGACTGGGACCGACCCCTGGGCGCCCCCGGATGAGCCATCAGCTGGACTTCTCCACATGCATTTTGCATAAGATAACCCTGCCTTCTTTGTCCCTTGGAATCCACATTCACTTTCCAAGCCTTTGGCGCCCAGTTACAACAAGGAGACGACTTGGCGAAGGGCTTTCGGGGAAGACCGTGTCTGCTGAGGTGCTCTTCCTCCCTCCCCTGGGATGGCTGCCTCTCAAACACTAACGGTCAAGAGGCCTGTGCAGGGCGTTCACCCCGGGTTAAAAGGAGAGCCAGGCAGATCAGGAACAAATTAGAGAAAATTAAGAAGTGAGAGCATTCAGATGCTAGCGAGAAAAACAGCGGGCCAGCACAATGATGCCCTCCAGCCCGCGGGGGCCGGGACTGGAGAAGGCTCCCAGTCAGCTGGCCGCAATCAAAGTCCCACTTTTCCCTACACTGCTCGTTAGGACCCAATACCAAATGAGGGAGTGGGGCCCCTTGTTCAAAATTGATAATAATCTCCAGATGGCGGCAGCAGGGCGTTAAACCCGGCATGCGCCCTCCTGAGGGTGTCACCCTGTGCTCCCGGCTGGGCTGTTACCTGTCGCTTCTCTTCTCTGCTCTGTGTGCTCGTTTTCCTCATATAAGAACCTTGCTGTCTTTGCCAACCTTCTTTTAGCTCCCAGGAAATGGTCAACACCATGGCTGGTGAGGAGGAAGGTGCCCGCCTGCCCTCTGAGGCCAGAGGCCATGGGGAGTGTGGAGAGCGGCCCCCATCCTCACCTTGTCTGCCTTGCCCTTCATCTCGAGCCTGCCTTGTGTCCCCGGGCTGCCGGCCCCAAGAGCTCAACTTCCTGCGCTCGGACTCCCCCAGGCTGCCTCTGCCGCGCTGTCCCTGTGCTCTGAGCGGCCTTCGGACCAGGGGCTGCGCTGGGCCACTCGAGGCACGGACGGCTCTTCCTGGCTCCGTCCTCAGGGTGGGGGTGGCAGGGTGGCCTCCAGGGCCAGCGAGGGCCACCGGGGGTAGGGGGTGTCACCAGGGATGAGGCCCCTGTGGCTCTGTGGACAGCAGGACGGTGGGGGCTCATCACAGCACGGCGCGGCCCGCTCTCAGAGCCTCTTCCCTGCTGTGCGTGACTGCAGAGTCACCAGGAAGAACATGCTCGTTGGAAACACGGGGTGGTGGGAAGAGAACCTTGCAATATGTGTATAATTAAAATCATGTGATAACAAAACACGGCCAACAGCTTTGTCAGGAGCACAGGAAAGGTGGGGTGGGGGTGCCTGTGAGCTGCATCAGGCCTCCTAAGGAACAGGTTGCATGCGAGCCCAGAACTCTGACCCGGACTCAGTAAGCCCCGTGTTCTCTGTCCCCACGGCCCGTTACGCAACCGGCAGAAGCAGGAAGTGTGTGAGCACTCGTTAGGTTAGGGTGTACGCTGTGGGTACTTGTGTTGGTTTTTCAGGGAAATACATGTTTGCAAATGAAGGATTGGGGAGCTGCACCCTAAGAAGGAAATCACTGGCCTCCCGCACTGGAGGCCGGCTGGGGGCACCGCCCCGTGTGTGGGGCGGGGCGGCCCAGGAGGTCCTGGGGGGCGCCTGCCTGCAAGGAGGACACGCCCGAGCTGGAAACTCTCCTTTATCTGTGCGCACGGGGCTTCTGCAGGGAGCAGGCCCAGGGCTGGAGAGGAAAACCACAGGCGAGGGGGCCTAGCTGTGAAAACGCACGCCCTTGTTCTCTTGCCCCACAAACATCTGAGCCCTCGTGGCTGCAGGCTCCGTGGCGCCGGGGACGGGGGCAAGGCCCACCCAGGGAGCGCACAGAGAGGGCACAGGGGAGTTCAGAGCAGCCCCTCGGGCTGAGACCTGACACCCCAGCAGCTCTCGAACACAAGAAAGGGACCCGAAGTCCTCAGAGCAAGGAGGACTGGTCCCCCGGTGGCTTTCCAGGGCCAGGGAGACCGGCCTCCGTGGAGGATGGATGCACTGTGGCACATCATCAGGCAGGCCTGGACGCCACCCCAAATTTCCCCGTTCAGCAAGTGGGTGCCCTAGGTTTCCTTTGGCAGGAAGTTGTCTGACGGCCCGAGGGAAGGGAGGTGCAGGGGCCCCCACAT
Source organism: Leptonychotes weddellii (assembly GCF_054177405.1). NCBI lineage: Eukaryota > Metazoa > Chordata > Mammalia > Carnivora > Phocidae > Leptonychotes > Leptonychotes weddellii. Next base: position 14,367 of record NW_028035080.1, on the reverse strand, counting down.
CATGGGTCGGGGATCCTGGACTGGAGCGAGGAGTCTGAGCGGCACCGATTCGGACGCTGGTGGACGGCAGCCCTGGCCTCGGGGTGCTGTGAGGATGCGTACCCACCCTGGCAGCCCGCCAGTGTGTGTGTGGGGGGAAGAGCAGGGGGGCAGGGGAGGGGCAGCTTCCATGGGAAAAGGGTCCTGATGAGATGCAAGGGGAGCGGTGTGGGGGGGTGCAGGCGGTGATGAGCAAGCCTTCCAGGAAGTGCGCTGTAGCAGGGAGGAGAGACGGGCCATAGCACAATGGGAATGAGGTCCCCAAATACGTGTGCTGTGGGTGGAGGGCCAAGGGAGACACCAACATGGATGGTTTTAGAGGAACAGGAAGGGAGGCGGGAGAGGAGGGGGACTCACAGCCCCATCAGGCGCTAGGGCACCTTCTCCAGAGGCAGACCAGACTTGACGAGCATCGCTCTGAATTTCTGGCTGAGATGGAGGCAAGCCGGGTGGTCATGTCCAGTTGTACAGGTTGTGAACTGCACAAAGATGCCTTGCATGGTGGAAGGCATCATTCTTGCAGCAGGTGGTATGGGTTTACATCATTGTATGACGAGGGGGACTTCTCCCTAATCTGCCGATGGGCCCTGAGTGAGGCAGGACCCTAGGTTGTCTGCTGAGTATGAAGGGAAGGGCCAGGTGGGGGTTTGAAGGAAGATGAAAACTTGGGAAAACCAGGAAAGAGATGGACAAAGGAAAGGCTTGCAGCAAGCAGTGAACATTCTCCTCTTTCTCTTGCCCAAGCGATGCCAGGGTCTCCCTGCAACTTATCATCCTAGACTGTGACCCAACACCTTCCCCCCAGGGACAGAGCCACAAACAGGAAACCTCGGAGCAGACCTCTGCCGTCAGAAGACATGACGTGCCTGCCTAATTTTTTTGAAAATCAAAATGAAGTATTTAATTCCCTTGGTGTTTCAAAATACTCAGCAAAACCATTTCCTTCTAGACCTCATGTCAGATTTTTTTTTTAAGTACGGATGAAATGCAGCTCCTGGCAACTTCTATTTAATCCAAGCCCAGAAGGGCTCATCGCCAGCCCACGGCCACCCCATCACACAGGACCTGCTGGGCCATCGGGATGATCTGTGCCAGCCACGCCCCCTCCTGAAAAGGTGCAGCCTGCAGTCTCTGCTCATGAGCTCACAGCATCCATTTCTGTGAGTTCTGGGCTCATTCAGGGGGAAGGACCCTCCCCCACCACCAAGTGCACTATTGGGTTCACTGAAACCCACGGCCCAATAGGGAATTATGGCATCGTGGACTTGTAGGCACTGACTCAAATCCAGTCTTCACAGGACTTGTGTGGCCATTTGTAACTGTTGTAACTTTTCTTTGTCACGAGTAGAGGGGCAGAGACAATAAGTCCCTCCAGGAGCTGATGCCCATTTAAATGAGATCATGTTTTTCAAGCCCAGAGCACACCCTGGCACAGAAGTCAGAAAATATTAGCTGTCATTGTTACCTATTTAGCATTTTTTCCCTATGTGTTATATCATTGCTATTAAAAACAACAATAACCTTTACAACATGAGAGTTGCTGAGTCACCGTTGGGGCACGCTGTTGCAGTTCTCTTGAATCTCAGCACCAATGAGAGGGTCCGGGAACACCTGGTCTCCACCATGCAGGAGGACGAGCCAAGAGAGTGAGGCTGAGAGCCCTTCTGTTCCCTCAGGCCACATGCGTGCACACAATAGGGGTGCACGGGCCATCTGGAGTGTGCAATCCGCACCCAGGATTATCAGCTTACGTGTTCTGCTGAACGTGTTAGGTAATGCGATGCCAGAACAGAGTCATCCCGTGAACTAAGAGAACCCCAAGCACTGAACAGTTCTGGACTGGCCAGAGCTGCAAGGCACACCCTCAGTCCCCTCAGAGCACAATACCTTCCCCTGCGCCCGCAAGCAGGGACTCTGTTATCACTTGTCTCTGCGCTCAGAATATTCTGATGAGCTCAGTGTGGGAGCCACTGCCAGGAGCCCAGCCTGCTCTCCCTGCTCTCACTACTGCCGACAGCCATGGGGAAGGACTGCTGGGTCCTGGGCCATCTGTATGCCTAGGTCTCTTCCCCTGCGTCACGAAACAGGCAACACCAGCCCTGTGTTCCCCTTGAGGAAATGAAATGCACAGAAACGGGGGATTGTAACAGCAGTGCCTGCTGAGTGCCCTAACTCCCCCAGTCCGCCGTGAGATGGCTCCCCGGCAGCTTGTCCCCTGGCCTGAGTCATGCGCAGGCGTAGGCTGCTCCTCGTGCTTGTTCCCATCTCTACGCCGTGGCCAAATCTCATCTGCGTTTCTGCTCCCTCCAACCTCCTCCGCCTGGCCTCTGACGGATCAGGCTGTGCAGACGTCCCAGGCTGCTTTCTTCCTGCCGCAGAGCCTGCAGGGACCATTCCTCCAGCTTTCTCTGTGCCAGTAGATCATGAGCCTCCCCTGCCTCTGAACCCTCTCCCGAGAAGCCTGGGGCACCATCCCTTGCTCGTCCATTCCTTGCGCGGCCCCCACCCTGGGGGCCGTGGGGCTCGTGCAAGGGCCCCGGGACACGGAGTCAGACCTAGGCTGAACCCAGTTCCACCGCTTGGCCATGGTGTGCCTTGAATACCGTCCAAACTCTCGTTTGTTGAGTTCGTGCTACGCTGAGCTCCTTCCAGCGTTGACAGATATGTGTGTCTCCATGTGACGACGGCTCAGGAGGAACCTTCGCGGGCTTGCAGACCCTGGCTGAGCTCACACCTGGGCCTCAGGGTTGGAGCTGGTGCTGTGTGTCCTGGGTCACTGTGGGGGACTTCTGTCCTGTCTTCCTGTATGAAGTGAGGTGGTTGCCCCTGCTGTGTATGCTGTCCCGCAGAGCAAAGGTACAACTGTGCCCACGGGGTCGTGGGGTGGATGGGGGCGCGTGTGAGGCCACTGCAGTGTCCCTAGCACCCGGAACCAGACCTGATGTCCGAACGGGTGCTGACTAACGTGTATTTGAGTGGATGCTGTATGCAGACCCCTCGCCCGGGACCCGGCCAAGCCCGGACAAAGTGCAGTCAGAGGAGGAGGGGTTTAGGCGTGTGCTCAACCCGTCATTCACCCTCCACCTAACCATCATCTCTGCCCTCTGTCAACCACCCAGAGCCCAGGACGGAGCCTGGCTCACACGCGCCAGCTGACAGTGCCCGTCTGTGCCGCTGGGGAGGGCGGTGGCCGCAGAGCAGACAGCAGGGAGACTGAGCTGATGTCCACACAGTATCATCCGAACGTTTATTTAGTGCTTGCTGTGTGGTAGGCAGCAGAAGCTTACTTCTCTGTGATTTTTCTCACAAAAACCAAAGGGCCTGGTCCTCTTGCTCTTCCCATTGTACAGATGAAACTGGGGCTCTGGCGGTTAAGTTGCCCACGGGCATGACAATCACAGAAAAATAAGTGCCCTTTGATTAACACACAGCAAGCACTAAATAAATGTTTTGGTCTTATTTACTTGGAAAGGCTGTTTGCCTTGCCCACTGGTCCCTGCAGCCGCTGAGTGGGTGAGATCACAGGGCGCCCCCAGCCCATGGGGTTGACGGGAGGCTGTGCCCCCGCAGACCCTCCGGGGGTCCCTCTCCCCCACACTGAGCAGTGCCCCAGAACAGCCTGAAGGAGGTTGTCCTTGCTGCATCGAAACAGAGAACAAAGAACATCTGGGGGTCTTTTCTCCTTTCCAAGAACAACACAGGCTGCAATTTCTTTTTCCTTTTTAAAAAAAAATTAATAAGAGAAAAAAATGCCCCCTAAACTCCTAGGGGAAATCCAAAGACAGCTATTCCCACCACATTTTGAGGAAGTCTTGAACCTCTCATTGGCAGACACCAGATTCTCAGAAGGTGACTGACCTTCTGCAAAAGCCATTAGAAGGCTACATCTGGATGGGCTTTCCAGAACGAAATACTGTAGCCCCACCGGGCCGCACACAAACCCAGCCATCAGGGCCCATGCATGGGCCTGGAGGAGCCTGGATCTGCAAGTATGCCACACTCGTGGGCAAGAGACCTCCCCGCTCTGCCCAGGAGGGGCCCGAGCTGGGGACCCTGCACATTTCTACCCCAGCAGGCCAAGGTGAAGCTCGAGGGGAGTTTCATTTCCCGTATGGGCTGCTCCTTCCAGTAGAGGGGAGGAAGCCCAC
>NW_028035080.1:0-10080 GCF_054177405.1 Leptonychotes weddellii | reverse complement strand
GCCCGATGCGGGGCTCGACCCCAGGACACTGGGATCATGACCCTGAGCCGAAGGCAGACGCTTAATGACTGAGCCACCCAGGCGCCCCAATAAATAAATCTTTAAAAAAAAATAAGTAATGGCACAGGAACGAGCTCCCATTTGCAGATGATTCTGGTGACTGACTCTGTGTTGTGGGAAACGAGACCACCTAACTAACTGGAGGACCAGAACAAGAGCCCAGGTCCTCCTCAGAGCCATGTCCTGTCTGGCGGTGCGGGGGCCTCTAACACGACTCGCTGCCTCATGCCCTGCAATCTGTCACCCACCAACACAACATCTTGGGGCACCTGGAGACACAACTGCGCTCTCACTGCTTACCCAGACTCCACGCGCTCACTGGCTCAGATTAAATCTGAGCACTCTTGTGTGGCTCCTGATGCTGGAACCAGGGCAGGGGGTAAGGATGGTCCATGTCTCACACGTCCAGACATGTTAAAACCCTGGTCCCAGCCCAAAGGAGACAACAACCTAGGTGATTATGCACAAACATGTGGGCGCACCAGCCGGTGCCTCCATCTCTGGGTAGCCCTTGGGGCTGGGGGCGCACATTGGAGGGGTGGTCAGCCCTCGGGAAGAGGCCTAGTGGAGGTGGGCTTGGGATGTGTCACAGGGAATTCTACGGGTAAGGGTACCCCCAGCATGATCTAGAAGGAGTGTGGGCCCCAGGTGGCCCTGTGAATGCCTCTGCCGGAAGGGACCCAGCTCGGCAGGTCCAGCGTGGGTCTCCGACTGCCAGCCCTGACCACGGGCTCCTCGTGCTGAGCTGAGGCCAGGCCAACATCTGCCCAGCTGTACCTTCTGTTGTGTAACACCAGCCTTTCCAAGCCACATCCATCCCAGGGAGTAACATTGGTTTCACATCGCCACGAACATGTTTGTCATGGCCCACTTGCCTAGGATCCCCTCACCGTGGTCACCTGCTAGACCCCCAACCTCCTCAGCTCTGGTATGGTTCTTACCACACTGTCTCATAGTCACTTTACGGTCTGCCTTCTGGGCCAGACAGAGATTTTGGGTAAGCATGATACCCAGTACAGAGTTGGTGTTTAATCAGTATATTGCATTTGCTTCGTCCCCATCCTGGAGAAATGAGAGAGATCGGCTTCTGCTCGGGGTCACAGATGCCCAGGAAAAGGAGGTTAGAGCAATGTGTGCTTGGATTGTCTTCTCCCCCCAGACCTCAGGCCAGGAGCCCAGCTAAATACCGTGCCCCTGGGAGAATCCGGGAGAGATGTGTGAATGTCATGTAGCGTCACCCAACAGACAGACGTGGGACACTTCCTACGTGTCAGACCCTGGCTGGACACTGACATATACAGGAGCCTCCGATAGTTGGCACAAACACTGGTGTCTGGGGCTCACCCCCAGTGGCAGCAAACAGTCACTCGCCAGCCTGTGCACCCGTGAGCAAAGTGTCATCCTGACAGGCACTGTCCAGGCAGGTAGAGCAGGTCTGTGTGGCTGCTTTGTCTCTGAAGACCCGGGAGTAGGGGTGACATTACGCTGAGCCCCTCCCCAAGCAGGAGGCAGCTGTGAGCACAGGAGTAGAAATTTAGGGGCAGAAGAAGAAGCCTTTCTATGTACAGCAGGGGCAAGGGGGATTTACAGCCAAGGAGCAGGGTCAGGGGATGGAAAATTACTAAGAGGAAACATCATGGGTTGGGGTGTTTCTTGCTGAACCAGCCTGACAGGAATGCGGGGGGCAGGCCAGGTGATGAGTCATCACCTGGAGGATGGAGAAGGATGAGGGGACTTCATTGGATACTGAGGGTGATCAGATATCGAGGGTGGGGACTTCTGGCTAAACTGACTTAGCGGGAATTTTGCTAAAATTGGGCAGCGCAAAGGTATATGCAGAAGTCCGAAGCCTAGGCTTATTTGGAAAGACTGTTCAGAGGAACCAGACTGAAGTTTGGCCAGAGAGGGTCTTTGCCAGCAGCTCACTCCTGCCCAGAGCTCCTTTCCCTTGAGGCCTGGGCACAGAGAGCCGGGCAAGCCTGGCAAAATAGAAACACACTGAGCAGCCGAAGGAAGCACGTGAAAGTGTAAATCGTGCTGGTGAAGGCAACACTTTAGACAAATTCAGCACGCTGTCACACTGAGGTGGTCATATGTAAATTACTTTTAACGCTGATGTAAAAGTCAAAATATAAACATTTGTTAATGACTACACAAAAGTAAAAGAAGCAGACTCTGAAAACAAAAACACAGAGTTTTTGTTTTGTGTGATGGGGAATAAAGTGTAGTTTTGTTGTTTTATATGCATTGTAAGTTAAGATGTTATCAGTTTAAAATAGATGGCATATAACAATAAGATATTTTATGCAAGCCTGGAGCTAACCACAAAGGAAAAAAAACCTATAATAGGCACACAAAAGATAAAGAGAAATGAATCAAAGCAAATCACTACCAAATATCATCAAATATTAAAGGGAGACAGTGAGAGAGGGAGCAAATGATCACAAAAGAGACAGAAAAGAACATACAAAATGCAATAGTGAGTCCTTACCTATTAATAGTTATTTTAAATGTAAATGGATTAAACGCACCAATCAAAAGACATAGAGTAACCAAAGAAATTAAAAAAAACAAAAACAGAATCCAACCACATGTGACTACAAGACTCATTTTACCTTTAAGGACACACATAGGCTGAAAGTGAAGGGATAATATTCCAAGCTAATGGTAAGCAAAGGAAAACAAAGATAACCATATTACCAATAAACTTTAAGTCTAAAAGTGTCATAAGATACAAAGAAGGTCATTATATAATAATCAGAGTGCCAGTCAATAGGAAGATATAACATTTATAAATATACACGCTCAACATCAGAGCACTTAAAATTGCAAAGCAAATATTGACATATCTGAAGACAGAAAGAGATAGCCATACGGTAATAGCGCAGGACTTCAATATCCCCACTTAACATAATGGATAGATCATTCAGGCAGAAAATCCACAAGGAATCTATAATCTGGAACGCTGTGGACCAAATGGACCTAACAGACATATACAGAACATTCCATCCAACAGCAGAACACACGTTCTTCTCATGCACACACAGAACTTTCTCCAGGATAGATCCCTTGTTAGGACACAAAACAAGTCTTAACAAATTTAAGGAGACTGAATACACATCAAGTATCTTTTCTGACCACACTGTGATTTCTTCTTTGACTCATTGTTTGAGTGTGTTGTTTAATTCCCACATATTGGTGAATTTTCCCATTTTCCTTCTGTTACCGATTTCTACTTCCGTTTCATTATAATCAAAGAAGATACTTGTTATGATTTCAGTCTTCAAAAAAATTTCCCCTGCTTTATCAAGGTATAATTGACAAATAAAAATTGTACATATTTAAGATGTACAATCTGATGTTTTGATATACCTATATATTGTCACCAGAATTCAATCAGAATGACACCCCAATAAAGCTAATTAACATATCCATCCCCTCACAGTTACCTTTTTCTGTCTTCATCTTGCATAGATAAAACTTTGTAATCTTTGACCAACAAAATCCCACTTCCCCCTCCCCCAGCTCCCAGCAACCACCAGTCTCCTCTCTGATTCTACAGGTTTGGCCATTTTAGGTTTCACATACAAGTATTCGTCTTTCTGTGTCTTGCTATTTCATTTAGCATAATGTCCTCTAGCTCCGTCCACGTTTTGCGATTGGCAGGATTTCCTCCTTTTTCAGGATTAATAATTCCTTTGTATGGACACACACACACACACACGCACACACGCACACACATTTTATTTATTTATTTATTCATCCACCCGTGGACATTTGGGTTGTTTCCATATCTTGGCTATTGTGAATAATGCTGTAATGAACATGGGAGGGCGAATATGTCTTGTATCAGGTAATCTTGATTTCCATTCCTTTGAATATATACCCAGAAGTAAGATTGCGGATCATATGTCATCCTATTTTTAATTTTTTGAGGAACCTCCATACTGTTTTCCAGTGACTGTACCAATTTACATTCTCACCAATAGTGTGCAAAAATTCCCTCTTTTTTCTACATCCTCACCAACACTTATTTTTCATCTTTCTAATAATAGCATTTCTGACAGGTGTGAGGTGGCATCTCACTGTGGTTTTGATTTGCATTTCCCTGACGATTAGTGATGTTGAGAATCATTTTACATACCTGTTGGCCATTTGTATGTCTCCTTGAAGAAACTAATAGTCTATTGCTGGGGCGCCTGGGTGGCTCAGTCGTTAGGCGTCTGCCTTCAGCTCAGGTCATGATCCCAGGGTCCTGGGATCGAGCCCCGCATCGGGCTCCCTGCTCGGCAGGGAGCCTGCTTCTCCCTCTCCCACTCCCCCAGCTTGTGTTTCCTCTCTCGCTGTCTCTCTCTCTGTCAAAAAAAAAAAAAAAAACTTAAAAAAAAAAAAGAAACTAATAGTCTATTGCTCTTTTAAAAATTGAGTTATTTGGTTTTTTTGCTTTTCAGTTGAAGGAGTTCCTTATATACTATGGATATTAACCCCTTATCAGATAGATGGTTTGCAAATATTTTCTACCATCCCATAAGTTGCCTTTTCACTCTCTTGCTTGTTTCCTTTGCTGTGCAAAAGTTTTTAGTTTGATGTAATCCCATTTTTCTTTCCTCTTTTTTTTTTTAACTTTTGTTCCCTGTGCTTTTGGTGTTAGATGCAAAAAATTATTGTCTAAGAAATTTTTTCTCTAGGTTTTATTTTCTCTAGTTTTATGGTTTCAGGTCTTATGTTTAAGTCTTTAATCCATTTTGAGTTTGTTTTTGTGTGTGGTGTGAGATAATGTCATTTTTCTGCATGTGGTTGCCCAGTAACACCATTTGTTGAAGAGATATTCTTTTCCTATTTTGTGTTCTTAGCACCTTTGTTGAATATCAAATATCAACAAAACTACAGTGATTTTTCACAAGGTAAACAAAATCAACACACACTTTGCTAAACTAAGAAGAGAAAATACTCAAATAAATAAAATCAGAAATGACAGGAGAGATATTACAATATCCATTATTATGAAGTGGGGTGTTGAATCTCCTTGCCATTATTGTACTGCTAACTCTCTCTTCAGTTCTGTTAATATTCTTTACATATTTAGGTGCTCTGGTGTTGGGTGCATATATATTTATAATTACATTTTCTTGATGAAGTGACTCTTTTGTCATTAGATAAGGACTTTGTTTCTTGTGACAGTTTTTAACTTAAAGACTACTTTGTCTGATATAAGCATATATAAGCATATAGCCATCCTGCTTTCTTTCGGTTGCCATTTGCATAAAATATCTCTTTTCATGTATTTAGTTTCAGCCTTCTGTGTCCTTAAAGCTAAAGAGAGTCTCTTACAGATAACATATAATTGGATCTTTTTTTTTTTTAATCTCTCTGTGTCTTTCAAGTGGGGAATTTAACCCATATATATTTAAAGTAATAACTGATAGGTAAGGACTTACTAATGCCATTTTGTTAATGTTTTATGTTTGTTTTGTACCTCTTTTGTTCCTCTCTTTTCCTCTTGCTGTCTTATCTTGGTGTTTTACATACATTCTTTTACATCTTCCATCAACATATTGCCTTTTTCTTCAGTCTTGTCACTTGGTTGCCACAAGATGACTGCCACAGTTCTGACTATCATAACCTCATACAAATATGTCCAAAGGCTGAAAAAAAAAAAAAGGAAAAGGAGCTCTCCTCACATTCCTTTCTTCTGTTTTCAGGGAGGACAACATTATCTAGAAATCTTCCAATAGATCTCTCCTTGGATCCCATTCACATGGCTATCTTTAGCTGTAAAGAAAGCTAGTAAAGTGAATATCTAATATTTTCAGCTTGAATTGTGGAAACTGGACAAAAAAGAACAGTAACTAACAGAGTCTGACAGACCAACACCCACTATTTGGCATCATCTATTCTGACAGATTTGGGGGATTGCAGAATGCCAGGAATTCCCCATAAGACTTTCCCAACTTTCCTCATTAGTATAATAAGTAAAACCAAGACACTGGTTTCCAAATGACACCTTGAATTTAAGAACCCCAGCCAGAACATAACCACAAACATGACCATGAGTCCAATATTAGAGAGGGCAGGGAAGCAATATGCTCCCCAATTTTCCTGATGTAGAAAATGTTAAAACTCAAAATAGGACAAATCCTCAAGAGTATATGGAATCAAATGCACAAAATATAAAATATTTCACCATGAGTTTATGCATTAGACAGCATGAAGTTCAAAAAATCATGTTGGCATATGCAGTTAGTTAAAAAGCCCTGTAATCACTTTGAAACTCAGATCAAAATTTTCAACTTAGTGCCTCTAAGCTGCTGGTATTTTCACCACTTACATTTGTGAGCTCATTTGTTTCTATCAATACTCATTTGCAGCTATGAAAGTTAGTAAACAAATTTAACATCTTGGTAACTGATTGTGTATTTAAGTTAATGTCCATTCTCAGAAACACCTCCACAGTCACAAATTTGGTCTGCAGAATTGACTTTGATTGCAAATGAGGTTTAGATTCTAATGTCAAGCATAGTATGAGGAGCCCTAGCCAGAGAAATCAGACAAGAAAAAAAAATAAAATAAAATAAAAGCTTCCAAATTAGAAAGTAAGAAGTAAAATTAATCTCTATTTGCAGATAATATAATCTTGTGTGGTGAAAACCCTAAAGACTCCACCAAAAAAAAAAAAATCTGTTAGAACTAATAACTGAATTCAGTTAAGTTCCGGGATACAAAATCAACATACAAAATCAGTTGCATTTCTATTTTTTTTTTGAAGCAGGCTCTCGGCTGAGCAGGGAGCCTGATGGGGTTCAGTCCCAAGACCCTGGGATCATGACCTGAGCCGAAGGCAGACCCTTAACCCACTGAGCCACCCAGGTGCCCCCAGTTGTATTTCTGTAAACTAACAATGAACTATCAGAAAGGGAAGGTAGGAAAATCCCATTTATGATAGCATCAAAAGGAATAAAATACCTAGGAATGAACTAAGGAGGTGAAGGACTCATACACTGAAAACTGCATCATCAATGAATAGAATTAAAGAAGACACAAATAAATGGAAGGACCTACTATCATTGAGAGCATACCTCTCCCTTCAATTCTGTCTGTTGTCACCTCATGTACTGGGGGCTCTATTGTGAGGTGCACATATGTTTATCATTGTTGTATCTTACTGGATATACTGGGTGAATTCACTCTCCTATCCTTATAGAATGTCCCTCTTTATAGTAGCTTTTTTTGTTCTAAAGGATTTTTTTTTTTTTTTGGCTGATATTGGAGCAATGACCCCAGCATTTTTATGGTTGCTTTTAAATGATATATTTTTCCTTATTCTCTAATTTTTAGCCTATTTTATATCTGTGAATCTAAGTTGTATCACCTGTATACTGCATATGATTGTAACTTGTGTTTTCTTTCATTACAGCTGAACAATTTCTGCCTTTTGATTAGATTGTTTCATCCACTCAAATCTGATATTATTGATATGGTTAGATTTATGTCTGCTGTTTTACATTTTGTTTTCTATATGTTTTATGGCTTTTCCCTCTTTCATCTTCCTTCATTGCTTTTTTTTTCATTAAGTTAAATTTTTTAGTGTTAGGTTTTAGTTAATGGTTTTTTTGTTATGTATTTTTTATTTACATTTTTGGTGGTTGCCCCAGGCGTTATAATATACACTTATCACAATCTACTACAGATTCATGCTGACTTAGTCCCAGTGATGTAGAGACCTCACTTCTCATTTTGTGTCATCATTGTTACACACGTGCACCTGTCTCATTGTTACCATTATTACAAAATGTAATTACACGTATTATGAAGACATTTTGGGAGAAAAGAGAGCAGAGATACACTTAGAGAGGTGGTTACGTTTCCCTTATTTGCAATTTTTGGCTCACTTGTTCTTGTGGATATGAGTCCCTCTGGCTTCACTTTCCTACCCCTTCCACTCCTTTGTGCTGTGGCTGAAAATAGATCACATTTCTGTATGCTACAGGCCCAATACTGCAATTACATAAACTCTGTGGTCATCAGATTTGGGGGGTTTTCAGCTGTTATTTTTTTAGACTCTTCCAATGCTCGTACACATAGTGGTAGATGTTCATTTCTCTTCCCTCCTTGTTCTCTGCTCCTCAGATGACCTAACACCCACCGCATACCTTCAAGTTTCCTGACTCTTCCTTCTGTCATTTCAGAGTGAAATGTTGACTCAAATGTTGAGTCCCTCCAGTGAATTCTTCACGTCAGTTCCAGAACGTACATTTCATTTTTTCTCTAGTTTCTATCTCTTTGTTTGACTTTTTAAAATCTGTTCTTTTTTTTTTAAAGATTTTATTTATTCATTTGAGACACAGAGATACAGAGAGAGAGAGAAAGCATGAGCAGTGGGAGAGGCAGAGGGAGAGGAAGAAGCAGACTCCCCGCTCAGTCAGGAGCCCGATGCGGGGCTCGATCCCAGGACCCTGGGATCATGACCTGAGCCGAAGGCAGACGCTTAACCATCTGAGCCACCCAGGTGCCCCAAAATCTGTTTGTTCTTTATTTGATGAGATTGTTATCATGCCTTCCTGTTCTTCTTTATGCATGGTTCCCTTTAGTCCCCTAAGGTAATTATGTACCTTATAGGTACATAAGATATAAAGGCAGTACAAATGCACATTTCTTCTTTTTTCTTGTCAACTTACTTAAAAAACAATCGCATAACATATATTCATTATGTAATGAAGTGTAAATACATGTTACAACGTAAGTGACCCTTGAAAACATTATGCTAGGTGAAAGAAGCCGGGTGCAGAGACTGCAGAGTGCGTGACTGCACTTATATGAAAATCCGGGAGACGCAAATCCATGGAGATTTGTCTGCTAACTTTCACATTCGAGCTCACTCACAGGCTGCTTCTGTTGTCTGATGTTTTATCTGTGTACAGTTCACATTTTCCTGTTTCTTTGCATGTTTTATTTTTTGTTAAAAATCTAAAATGAAGATAACATATATCACCATTCTGGATACTGACCCCTCCACCTACCAGGTCTTGTTTTTTCTATTTGTTTGCTTCTTTGTTTAATGATCTGGCTGGAGTATTTCACTGCAATCTCTTTCCAGGGTAGTACAGCAGCTCTGATGTCCATCCTCCGAGGGCACTGTCCTGGACAGACACTCTGGGGGCGCAGGACTCTCCCAACTGTCTCTCTCACCTCTCTGTTAAGCTGTCTTTCTCTCTTGGTATCATGCCAGTTATTATGTTCCACTGTCAGCTGATTGCTCTGTTGTTTTCAGGAATATTCTGAGGCATAAGTTGCTCTACTCTCTGATCCATTTAAACTCAGTCCAGGGGTAATTTGTGAGGCCAGACCTTAAAGTTTGTTCTAGTCTCTTTCCTGTTATTCTCTGTAACTTAGCCGCCCTACAGTTTAGCTTACTGCTGCCATGAAGACACCAGCTTCTGCTTTGTTACTTACTGTCCAAACCCTTGCTGGTTCCCTTAGGCTTGCACTCCCCCCACACTGTTCCACCTAAGTCCATTTCTTTGAGGAGAGTGTTGGAACTCTCTGTTCCCCTATGAGCAAAGTTTCCAGAGCCATTGACCTGGAACAGGGGCAGAACAGTGATCTTCTTCTCCCAGAATGACACCCCTGGTTTATAGGCAGAGCACTGGTTGGGGATGGCAGCCTCTGGTCTTCTCCACTTGCCCTTCCCTGCACGGAAACTCTGCCCTGTGAACAAGCTTGGGTGAGGGTGACAAGGGCTTCAATATGCTTAGTCTGCCTGCCTGGGGTAGAGACTTCATCCTGTAAGAGAGGCTGGGGAATGAATCTACCAACCTCTCTGCTGTGCTCACCTGGGCTTTAGTCTTTTTTTTTTTTGTTAGGAATCGGGTTTTTATTATTTTTTTTATATATATTTTTTTATTCTTATGTTAATCCCCATACATTACATCATTAGTTTTAGATGAAGTGTTCCATGATTCATTGTTTGTGCATAACACCCAGTGCTCCATGCAGAACGTGCCCTCCTCAATACACACCACC
>NW_028035079.1:0-533 GCF_054177405.1 Leptonychotes weddellii | reverse complement strand
GCCCTAAACACCCTTCCTTGTAAGCAAGTTGTCTCTGTGATGTTTGCATTTGCAAGACAGCCCACGGGGAGGGGGTAGATATGAAAGAGGACATCACCCCTTGATTTGCACATGCATGATTCAAAGGCATGGAAACACACTCACTGAACTGTACAGACTCAGGACATGTGTCTTGTCCTGGTGGTACAGTATGGAGACAATGTCTGTGACCAGATCCACGCTCTGTCAGCAAGAGCCTCAGGTTCTTTTCTTTTCTTGCTTTCTTTTTTTTTTTAATGAGTAAAAGGATGTATTTAATGTTCCCTATTTCCCAGAATGGTTATACAGGCAAATCCATAGAAATAAACCAATGTTTATGCCATAAAAATATTTTTAATATACATAAAATATATTATTTACACAAAAATCTCACAGCAGCAAGACTTAGGTTAAAATAATCTTATCAACAGTGTGAAAAAGTTAAAAAAAATCTAAAAGTCAAGAAAGAAATGATTTTGAGACAAAAATATATCAGCGCCATCAAATGTAAATAG
>NW_028035078.1:0-533 GCF_054177405.1 Leptonychotes weddellii | reverse complement strand
CTTACATTTTTCTTCTCACATCATTATTTTCCAACTTTCCATTTCATCCTATTATTTTTTATAATAAAAAAATGATTATAGCTTTCCATGAACACCATTTAAAACCTCACAATCCCCCTCATTAAGAGAAGCTTTCAATGGGGGAAAAAAACATAAGGATTGAGCCAGTTTTGCCACTGTTTGAATGAATCCTTTTTAAAAAAAGAAACGTCTATCATTTCTGCTTCACTTAGTTTTGATTATCATCCACAATATGTTTCCTTAAGAATGATCATGAGAAGATTTGCACCCTGAATATTCACCACTTTTATGTCCCTGGATGACTAAGTGAAGACTGTGCTGGTGCTTCCTTGCATCTGTAGGCCATATGCACACGGCTCAATGAACAAGATCAGCAATGCTGGCAAAGCCCATTGAAGACTGGGATGCAGACTGTGTTGCCATACATGCAAGCTATCTTGACAGAATGTCAGTCAACTTGGTGTGTGCGTGTACGTGTGTGTGTGTGTACGCGGGATATAAATTTTTTTTCA
>NW_028035077.1:0-533 GCF_054177405.1 Leptonychotes weddellii | reverse complement strand
GCAAAGTGTAAGGATTTATTTCACAGAAAGACAGCTTGCAATTTCATATCAAAAGTCCCCATTCTTGGGGTGCCTGGGAGGCTCAGTCAGTTAAGAGTCCAACTCTTGATCTCAGCTCAGGTCTTGATCTCAGGGTCATGAGCTCAAGTCCCACACTGGGCTCCACACTAGAGGTGGAGCCTACTTAAAAAAAAAAAAATCCCCATTCTTGAAAATCCTCTTGCCTCCTGCCACTCCCCCACAAGCAAGAGGAATTATTCCTCATTCATTTCTCAGCAGATTCAAGGCTCCAGCCAGGTCTCTGGAGCTTTCTATATCTCCCAAGACCCTCCTCATATTTATTTTGTGTATTTGAGAACTTACGAACTCTGCTCAAAAAAATGTCATGTTCTAAGAATCCAATCAAGAAATGGGCAGAAGACATGAACAGACATTTTTCCAAAGAAGACATCCAAATGGCCAACAGACACATGCAAAAGTGTTCAACATCGTTCGGCATCAGGGAAATCCAAATCAAAACCTCAATGAGATAC
>NW_028035076.1:0-533 GCF_054177405.1 Leptonychotes weddellii | reverse complement strand
GACATGATTTTCTTTAAATGTAGTCTGTTTTAGATCTAAATTTAGATTTAAATCTACATATTTACCATATTAGGGGATATTAAACCATATTTCTTCCTGTATTTTTTCTGCATATGTTTCCATGTACTTTTTTTATCCTTCTCCTCTTCTTCTTCTGGGACTTCAATGACATGAATAGTAGATCTTTTTTTTTTTTTTTGTATCACAGGTCTCTGAGATTCTGTACTTGTTTAGTATTTTCTTCTCTTTGCTCTTTTTATTTCATAGCTGATAATTTCAAATAATCTAACTTCAAGTTCACTTTTTCCTCCATTATTGCTATTTTGCTCTTGAGCCTATGCTATGAATTTTTATTTCAGACCTTTTTCATTTCTGAAATTTCCATTAAATTGTCTTCCAGGTCACTTATTTGTTCTTCTGCCTCACTTACCCTAGCTGTTAGATTATCTAGATTAGATGGGATCTCATTGATAACATTTTTAAGTTCTGCCAATTCAGCTTTTATTTCTGCCCTTAGAGACTCTATGTTGCCA
>NW_028035075.1:0-533 GCF_054177405.1 Leptonychotes weddellii | reverse complement strand
TTATACAAATATCCCTTAGGTGGCATGACCATGGTGTGTTATCTCTGTATCCCATTGAATGCTTTAAGAGCTCAGTAGGTAAGTTCTTTTACTTCTAAGGAAGGATATTCCAACGTCTATGTACAGAATAAACACTCCAATGCATGGTATGACTAATACAGTGCCATAATTAGGTAAAAAATGTGAATAAGTATTTCACTAAACAAGATCTACGACTGGTTAATAAACACATGGCAAAGATGCTTACTATGAATAGTTATTAGAGAAATGTAATTAAAGTCACAATAAGAAACCACTCCACACTCACTAGAATGGCTATAATGGGAAAGATTGACAACACCAAGTATTGGTGAAGATATGAAGACACTGGACCTTCTATCCTTTGATGGTGGGATGTAAGATGTGACAGTCACATTGAAACATTTAAGTATTTTTTTTTAAAATGTTAAATGCATCATCAGAGGATTCAGTGATTCCTCTCCTAGGTATTCAACTGAGAGAAATGAAGGCATGTGTCTACACGAAGACTTGTA
>NW_028035074.1:0-533 GCF_054177405.1 Leptonychotes weddellii | reverse complement strand
ATTAAGGCAGTTTAATATGCTCCCTGTCCTCTTTACCATCACCTGGTCTCTGTCACCCTGCTCATTCTGAGCCTTCATTCCTTAGTCCTTCCACGTTAGTTCATGCCAAACCTTTCACCACCAATTACAATAAAATGACTAATGATTGCTTGTCACTTTCATGGCTTATAATATAATTTTTTTAAAGTCACTGATTCATGGAGTCCTTCAAAGATGCCTGCCTGTTCTTGAAGTTCTTATTCCCATTCTTCAGTCTTGAACTGGATGTTAGCTCAACCCCTTTTCTCATCCTTTGCTATCCAGAAAGGGGTCAAGTTCAGAGAATGCTTCTGGAAGAACAAAGTCGCTGAATTGAGGCTGTAAAGCATTTAGCCTCTCCATCTCACATTTCTATCATTTGGAGCCTGCTCTTTGGTCTATGGGGCAAAATGTGAGCCAGTGGGACAAATCTTGCTGATGACTCAGGGCAATGTGGTGGTTTATTTGATTGTGTTTTATTGGAATTTGAATGTGTTTAGATGGACTGAGCACTT
>NW_028035073.1:0-533 GCF_054177405.1 Leptonychotes weddellii | reverse complement strand
CCCAGTTGAACCCAGACACACTTTGATCCACAGACTGCAGGTGTTGTTTAAAGCCAGCAAATCTTTGATGAACCGTGATGGCGCCAATAGGAAACCAGCATGGGCAGACTACATACGCTGATGTAGGAGAGGAGGGAGCGTCCTGTCCAGTCAGTGTGAAGAGGCAGAGCAGCCCAGGTGGTTGAGGGTGCCCACCTAGGAGAGGCAGTGATAACAACGTAACCACATGGGACAGGTACGTGGGTCATCAGGGTAGAGCCATCTGTACATACCATGAAGAATTTGCAGGGTCCTGTAGGGTTTCTCTTTTTTAGGAAAGAAGTACATACTTCTTCTACACCTGAATTTTTTAAGTGGATACCATTATTAAAAAAGAACTGTTCCCGGGGTGGAGCAAGATGGCGGAGGAGTAGGAGACCTGGATATCGTCTCCTCTCAGGAATTCAGCTGGATAGGGATCAAACCATTCTGAACACCTACAAACTCAACAGGAGATCGAAGAAAAGAAGAGCAACAACTCTCTGAACAAAAAA
>NW_028035072.1:0-533 GCF_054177405.1 Leptonychotes weddellii | reverse complement strand
ACATCCTGGGTGCCCAGGACAACTAGACTGGCCTTCATAAGAGTTAGAAATGGTTCACGTAGTGAATAGTTGTTGACTGGGTCTTAATTTTGTCTCTTAGTATTTTTCTTCATGTGTAGTAAAACGTTTTCTTAATCCTATTGTTTTTCTGCAAGAAGCATAACAGTTTCTCGTTTGGTTTTGTTTTCTGCTAACATTTGCAAAGGGCACATCTTCTGTGAAGCCACACAGTTTTTCATTGTTTTTATCATAACATTTAAGGAAGAGAAAAACATGTTGAGCAAAGGATTTTCACCCAAAAGCTTTAGCAGTCACGTTGGAGCCCTAAAATGTTCCAGTGTTAGATGGTACTCTCCTTGACGTACCTGGAGAAGTGGTAAAACCCTGGCGGGAATCCGAGCACTGGGAGCTTTATGTTGTGATACCGGGGTGGAGGAGAAGCTGTGACTTTTTTTTTTTTTTTTTTATTCTTACGTTAATCCCTATACATTACATCATTAGTTTTAGATGAAGTGTTCCATGATTCATTGTTT
>NW_028035071.1:0-533 GCF_054177405.1 Leptonychotes weddellii | reverse complement strand
CCTCAGTTTGTTTCCTGAGATTAAGAATTCCTCATATCAGTGAGGTCATATGATACATAGACATGCAAATCCTTGACCTTCAATCCCAGATCTACTAAATTAGAAACTCCAGGGTCAGGCCCAACCATTTGCATTTAATAAGCCACCCAGGTGAATCTTATGCTAAAATTTGAAAACAATGGCCTGGGGATTTGTTGAAATGCTTGATGAAGGACGCACACAGGGCTGCATCTTCAAAGGTCTGAGGATTCTCCACCTCCAAAATCTTATCTACAAACAATGATACATTTGTCTTTTACTTTACAATGCTTGTGTTCCCTCTCTTTTTTTCATCTTATGCAATTGTTTGAATTATGAGAATGCTATTAAAAGCCCATGGTTCGGGCACCTGGGTGGCTCAATCAGTTAAGCATCTGCCTTGGGCTCAGGTCATGATCCCAGGATCCTGGGATCGAGTCCCATATCAGGCTGCCTGCTCCGCGGGAAGCCTGCTTCTCCCTCTCCCACCCCACCTGCTTGTGTTCTCTCTGTCA
>NW_028035070.1:0-533 GCF_054177405.1 Leptonychotes weddellii | reverse complement strand
GTCCATGTTAAATTTATTGAAGCTGATAACTATACCATGGTTATGTAAAATAATATCCTTATTATTGGGAAATGTACATTGAAGTACATAAGGGGATGAAGCATAATGCATGCACTTTACTCTCAAATGATTCAGAAAAAATATGTATATAGAGAGTAAAGGATAAGACAAATAGGATAAAATGTTTATAAGTGAATCTGAAGGGAACATAGATATCCTCTGTCCTGATAATACAACTTCTGTCAGTTTCAGATTATTTCCAAGTAAAAACATTTTAAGTAGACAGATACACTAACAGGACCCAAAATCAGACCCATGCTATAACATATATATAAATAAAAGGCAAAAGTACAGACAATGCAACTATGTTAAAAGACTTTTTTCTGTCTTACTTAAAACCTATCTAAGTATCCAAAGATTTTCCATTAATAAATTTTTGAATGGGAGAAGACACTTTCATATTTAACTGAAAAAAAAAAACAACTCAATAATTTATGTTTTTAATTCTTTAAAATCATTTAGAAAGATGAACA
>NW_028035069.1:0-10051 GCF_054177405.1 Leptonychotes weddellii | reverse complement strand
ACGTAAGCATTTCAGATAGTTACAAAATCCCTTAATTGAACCAGCAGCAAGCCCGTATTTCATTTTCACATCAATATCATTTACTTTCATACTGTCTTCCAAACATACCATTATACATATTCATTGTTTAGCATGCAAGCGATATTGTCAGACAGCAAGATTAGTGTGATGTAAGTTATTCTTAGCAAACCAGACCCATTTTAGGATAGACATGACACCCCTTTAATAGTGCTTTATGCTTCCGGTCTCAATGTCAAGCTTAATTTTTATAATAATCCTCTCACTTCTGATAATTGGAACACTGGTTGCCATTTATTTATATTCTCTCTCCCTTTCCAAAAATTAATCTCCAAAATTTATTTATAGCATTTCTACAGTATTCAAAGGTTTAAAAAAATTTATATGGACCAAAGCCTTTGAATACATTCATATGTGATCTCTTAGATTATTTTGTTTATTTGGCCTTCCTTTCACAGTCAGTTCCCCTCTTTAAAAGAACATGATCTCTTGAAAAAACAATGACTATTAGGCTGACAAGAGGACACTAAAATAAAAGGACAAGTGCCTTCTTTATCAGCAAAATGGATAAATTACGTTGAATCTATGTGACTGAAAATCAGTAATTATTTCATAGAGAGTAAATCAAAGTTAACTAGCATATTTAATCTACTAGAATATTTTATTTTCTTGTTGAATAAATGGTCATTTCCTGTAATATAACTTGGTTCATCATAAAAACCCATATGACTTGTGAAACTCAATTTTACATATTGATTAGTAAAATATTCTTACAATTGAAGATCATGGATCGTCATCTTATTTATGTTCTCTAGAATGATGGATAGCAAGAAGGTAGAAGAGCAGTAATGGATCATACTAAAATTTAAAAAGAGAGAAGAGAGACTATCCTCTGTGCTCTGAGGCCAACACAGCACAGTCTGGTCTGTGCTGACAGAACAGATCAGACATATTTTTCAATATTAGTATGATAGTGTTAGGACTTACAGCAAAAAATTCACATTTTACTTTGCTCATTGAAATCAGGTTTTCAAGTTACTCTTCATTCTTACTAAATAGATGCGGATTCATATAAATTATATATAAATTTATAATTTATAAATTTTCACTTTGAAGAATCTTTGCTATACAGATATAGGTAGAAATGCTAAAACTTTTTAAAGGGAAGGTCAACAACTAGCTAGTATTTCTATGTAGTAGAAGTATGAAAGCTACAATCTGAGCAGAATATCATTATATATTGTTCTAAGTAAAAGTATTGTTCTAAAGTAAAATAATTTACATTGAATTTGGGGGGGTGATGTAATAGACTTTAAGGTAAAATATAAGCTAAATATAAGTGGGATTCATTGTTAAGCATTATAGGATGATGTGCTTAAACAATCAGAAAACTCACTACATATGCCTTATTAATAATAATGCTTGAAACAAAGCAGTGAGTGACATTTTTATAGAGAATAGTTATTTTATGAAAATAAATGTGTATTTTTTTCAATTTGTAAGAATAACTGATATACATTACAAAAAATTGAGAATATGCAAAACATTAAAGAATAGCATTAGGAAGTGTTACATCCTTTAGTCTAGAAAAGGGCACACCATTAGATGACCTTCTCTCCTTCCTCCCAGTCTCTTTCTTAGAGGTAAAGGATTTAAATCATTTAGGGGATACCTGATCCTTTATCCTGAATATTGGGGAGCACATAAGTGATGTTCTTGACATCAAAAAGAAAGAAAATCTGAGAACATTTGGAAACTTTGCAGTGCTGACTATGTGTGTAAAGTTTGATGAGCTGTCTTTCCTCATAATACCCCACTTCTTGTCATGGTATTGAAAATTGCAGAGATTTTTAAGTAATAAAAACTTTAACTCCCATATAACCACATTTAAAACTGTTATTTCATTTTATGAACATAGAGTAAAAGTAATTCCTTTCAGTCCTCACAAATACAAGGTCATGGAGTCACGACCATATCAAGACATAGAACAGTTTCATCACTCCCCATTCCCCCCAAAAAACAAAACTCCCTTGTGTTAATCCTTTGCAGTTTATACCCCACTTCCTCAAGTTGGCAATTTTTGTCCCTAAACTTTTGCCTTTTTTTCAGGATGCTGTACAATGCAATCATGCAGTGTTTAGACTTTTGAGTCTAGGATTCTTTCACTTATATAATGCATTTGAGATTAATCCACGTTCTTGCAAATATCAGTGGTTTGTTCTGTGCTGTTACCAAATAGTAGTCCTTTGTATGAATGTATCAATGGTTTATGCATTTATCCATTGAAGACTATTTATATTGTTTTTGGCAATTATATGTAGAGCTATTAAGAATATGCATTACAAGGTTTTGTGTAATGTAAATTTTCATTTCTCTCGGGGAAATATGTAGAAGTGGGACCACTGGCTCATATGATGTACGTGTTTAACTTTACAAAAAAAAAATACTGAAATATTTTCCAAAGTGGCTGTAGCATTGTTCATTCCAACCAGCAATATATGAAATTTCCAGGTCTCAGCAACCTTGTCTGCACTTGGTATTGTAAATACATTTTTTTTTTTAATTTTAGCATCCTAAAATGTGCACAGAGATATCTCGTGGTAATAATTTGCATTTTCTCAATGACTAATGATGTCAAGCATCATTGCATGTGCTTATTTGCCATCTGTATATCTTCTCTGGTGAGATGTCTGTTTAAATATTTTGCCCAGTTTTTCAGGGTTGTTAAATTTTTAAGAGTTCTTTAAGTGTTTGAGTTATAAGCCTTTTATCCAATGGGATTTTCAAATATTTTCTCTCAGTCTGTGGCTTTTCATTTCATTCTCTTAACAGTGCAAATTTTTTGTTTGTTTTAATTTTTTGAAGTCTAAATAATCATTTTTTTCATGAATCATGTATACAGCATGTATATAGATGCTTACAACTGTTGTCAAACCTAAGGCATAAAGATTTTCTCCTCTGTTTTCTAGTAACAGTTTCATAGTTTACATTATGTATTTAGGTCAATAATCTATTCTGAGTTGATTTTATATAAGGTGTAAGATGTGTAAGATATAAATTGAAGTTCATTTTCTGGAATATGGATGTCTGATTGCTTCAGCACCATTTTTGAAAATTATCCCTTATCCATTGAATTGCTTTTGTTTCTTCCTTAAAAATCAGTGAACCATTTTTGTGTGGGTCTATTTTGGGGCTTTCTACTTTGGTGCATTGATCTATGAATCTATTTTTTCACCCATATCACAGTGTCTTCATTACTGAAGCTCTATACCAAGTCTTGAAATCAGGTAGTGTGAGTCCTCCAACTTATGTGTCATTTTTAGTATTGGGGCAAATTATGCTTTGGGAAGTATGAAGATTAAAAGCCTCATGCTATAGTAAGCATCTCTCTGTCTCTGTCTCTGTGTTTCTCTCTCTCTCTTTTTTTTGTTTCCTGAGATGACAGGACACTTTATTTTTAACTCTGAATTGTGCTTCGCCTCTCAGGGATCCACAGGTACCTACCTGTTTTTAAGTCGAAGTCTGGTAGAGCCTGTTAAACTTCAACTTTCCTCTCTGTATCTAGTCCATAGGTACTGAGCATACTTATATCTTTTTTGGTTTCCTTTTTTATTTTCTATTTTATTTATTTATATTCATTTAGTGTAGAAGAGAAAGGTAAGTGCCTCAAACTTTGGGGCTGTGTCAACCACATGTCTCATTTTATATAAATTCTTCTTTGATGGTTATCATGTTTATAGAAACATCTAGATTATAAATGATGGTGAAAAGACTGTTATTTGCACATAACTATTTTCTCATATCTCAAATTCACCTATAATAAAAAAGTCAGAATTGCTTTTTCAAAATATGTTTAAGCTTCTCAGCATTAATTAGCAAAGATTAATTTATTAATTCTGATTGTTTATTAATCATAATTGCTTGAATAGCCATTTTACCACACTCTACAAAGGTAAGTGCAAAGAATTTTTTTAAAACTTTATTGTGGTAATACTTAACATGAGATCTACCCTTTTAATAAATTTTTACTTGTATGATACATTATTGTTGACTATAGGTACAATGTTTTACAACAGATTTCTAGAGATCTTTTATTTTTTTTTGACTAAAATTTTATACCTTTTGTTTAGTAATTCCCTATTCCCCTGTCCCAGGTGCTGGTGACCACCATTCCACTATATGATTCTTTGAATTTGACTATTTAGATAATTCATGTAAGTGGAATCATGCAATATTTGTGACTAGCTTATTTCATTTATCATAATGTTCTCAAAGTTCATCCATGTTGTTGCATATTGAAGAATGTCTTTCTTTTCTTAATTCTGAATAGTATTCCATTGTATGTATTTACCAGATCTTCTTTATTCATTCATCTGTTACTGAGCATTTAGGTTGTTTTCATGTTTGGCTATTGTATATAGTTCAGCAATGAACACAGGAGTGCTAATATCTCTTTAGATCCTGATTTCAGTTCTTTTGGAGGAAAGCCCATAAGTGTGATTCCTGGATCATATCGAGAGTTCTACTTTTAATTTTTTGAGGAATCTCTATCCTGTTTCCATAGTGGCTATATCATTCTACATTCCTACCAACACTGTATAAAAATTCCAATTTCTACACATCTTCATCAACATGTTTTTTGGGGTTATTTTTTTTAGCTAATAGCCATCCTGACATGTTTAAGATAATATCTCATTGTGGTCTTGATTTGCATTTCCCTGATAATTAGTGATGTGGAGCATTTTTTCATATATGTGTTGACCACTTCTATGTCTTTTTTGGAGAAATGTTTGAGTCTTCAGTCAATTTTTTAATCAGGTTATGAGGTGTTTTTTTGGCTTTTTTTTTTTTTTTTTTTACCATTGTGTTGTTGGTGCTCCTTCTACATTTTGAGATTAATTCTGTATTAGTTCTCCAGAGAAACAGAATCAATGGGAGATAAATAGATGATAGATAGATAGATGATAGATGATAGATAAAGAAATACACATAGATATTATTATGAGGAATTGACTGAACATTCCCATGATATGTTGTCTGCAAGCTGGAGACCCAGCGAACCAGTGGTGCAATTCCAGTTCAAGTCTAGAGGCCTAAAAATCAGGGATCCAATGGTGTAAATTACAGTCCAACAGCAGAAGACCAATGTCTCTGCTCAAGCAGGAGGGCAGGAAGCAGAAAGGTGGATTTTTTTCTTCCTTCCCCTTTTTCGTTCTACTCAGGCCCTTAAAAGATCAGATAACACCCACCCACACTGGGGAGGACCATTTACTTTACTGAGTACACTAATTCAAATGCTAGTTTCATCCAGAAATCCCTTCAGAGATAGACAAAAAATAGTGTTTAATTTGGGCACCTTTGACCTGGTCAAGTTAACATAACAGAAAGTTAACCATCACAGGTCTACCTGTTCAACTTGGCACTTATATATATGCCATCTCTTTTAACCAAACTTAATCTTTAAATAAAGACAATAATAAGGTGATTAACCTTTCTAACATGATAAACTACCCCATGGATAGCCAAAAACATACAAACCCTTTCCACAGAAGAGGAGGTAAAGTCCTTGAGTAACGTTCGCTCTTCTCCTTGATATCCCATAATTTAAATATCTATATTGCCTATTAAGGTATCAGATGTTTGGTAGAATTCACCAGTGAATGAAGCTGTCTGAGCCCAGTACTTCCTGTGTTACTAAGTTATTATTCATTGATTCAATTTCTCTAATGGATATAGACCTATTCAGATTGTCTATTTCTTCTTGTGTGAGTTTTGGTAGACTGTGTCTTCAAGAAATTCATCTGTTTTATTTAGGTTATCAAATTTGTGGGCATAAAGTTGTTCATGGTATTCCTTT
Organism: Leptonychotes weddellii; assembly: GCF_054177405.1. Classification (NCBI taxonomy): domain Eukaryota; kingdom Metazoa; phylum Chordata; class Mammalia; order Carnivora; family Phocidae; genus Leptonychotes; species Leptonychotes weddellii. The sequence goes on along the minus strand of NW_028035069.1, from coordinate 4,176 downwards.
ATTTTCTTTTTAATGTCCACAGTATCTGGAGTTCCCTCTTTGGTTCATGTTAATAATTTGTATAATTTTTCTTTTTTCTTTAATTAGCCTTGTTAAAGGCTTACTGATGTAAAGTATCTATTTTTTTTTCCCTCTCTCAAACGTCAAGTAATATCTGAACAGATTATCTTTTTCCAGAACCCTTCCCTGCTGCCAGGTCCCAGACAAAGATATCTCAAATGCTCAAAATGCCAATACACTAAAGCATAGTGTCTTACTCAGCTCAGGCTGCTTTAACAAAGTATTGTAGTGGCTTAAACAAAACACATTTATTTCCTCACAATTTTGGAGCCTCGGAAATCCAAGCTCAATGTGCTGACAGATTTGGTGCCTGATGAGAACACTCTTCTTGGCCTGCTTTCTTCTTGTTGTGTCTACACATGGAGGAGAGAGAGAGCTCTTGTCTTTCTTCTAAAGACACTAATCTCATTATGGGAGCTCCACTCTCATGATCTCATTTAAACATAATTCTTTCCCATGGGCTACACCTTCAAATGCCATCACATTGAAGGTGAAGCCTCAGCAGATGAACTTGAGGGGGGACAAATATTCAGTCGGTAACTTTCTACTCTTGGCCTTCAAAATTTATGTCTTCACATGCAAAACACATTCAGTCCATCTCAACAGCTCCCCTCATCTTACCTCATTCCAGGATCAACACTAAAGTCTATAAAGTCCAAAGTCTTATCTAAGCAGCATCTAAATCAGATATGGGTGAGCCTTGACATATAATTTATCTTAAGGGAAAGTTTCTCTTCAGCTGTGAACCTATGAAACTAAGTGAGTTATGTGCTTCCAAATTGCAATGAGACAGGTATAGGATAGATGTTCCCACTTTAAAAGAGAGAAATCAGAAGGCATAAAGGTATTATAGGTCCCAAGCAAGTCCTGAACCCAGCAAGGCAAATACCACTAGATCTTAATGCATGAATATATTCCCCTTTGGTTGGATGCTCTGCCTTATGGTACAGTAGACCCACCTTCAAATAGTTCTACCTCAGTAGCTCTTTTAGGCATGGATCTGACCCTTAAGGCTGTCTGACCTGCTGAGACTGAGGCAACGCCCCCCTGTTTAAAACTGAAGAGGCAGCACTGAGGACTTCTGAATGACCTTTGGAGCCATTCTTCCTTGATCTTGAAGAATAGTGCACAATTGTAGACAGATAGCAAAATGGTCTGGTCCTCTCAGAGCTAAGAAGTCTGGCAGCCTTCCTTCATATTGTTCTGTCTCTGTCCCCTTCAGTTCAGACTGGCAGTGTTTTTGCTGGAGTAGCTAATTAGGGATAGGTTGAGAAGTTTCCAAATCTTTAAGTTCTGGTTCCTAGTTGTGTGAACTTAAACAAGTGATTTCTGTCTGCACTTCACTATTTCCTAGAAAATAAATAAAAATAAGAATCTTACACACCTTATAAATCCATTGTGAAGACTAAATGCATTAATGCACATAAAACTCTTATAATAGGGCATGGCTCCTTAATTTATAAGAATTCAGTATATGTAAACTCATATATGATTCATTTAAGATGATTATTGTGTATGGCTATTAGGAACAAGAACGTGCGGGAAGAATTCATAAGATTGTAATATTGCTTATTTTTTATGTAATATAAATAAACCTAGCTTATCTTTTTTAAGTGCTACTTAGTATTTCATTATATAACTTCCTCAAAGTTGATTTCACAAGTCTTGTTCTAATAAACAATTAGGGGTTTATTTTTTTTCTTTTTTTTAACTTACAATTTGAAAATAAAATTTAATGTTAAAAGCATTCCAAAACAAAATGTACCTTTGTAAAGTCCTGTGTGTCTATTTGTAGGTTAAATACCATGAAGCTTAATTGTCGAATCAATAGATACTAGTATACATAATGCCGAATTGCCTTCTGAAAATATTGTACCAGTGTGCACTAACCACACTGATTTGTCAGTATATGTGAAGGGACTTACAACAATATAAAGATTACTTCAAACTGAAGACAGAAAGATGCATTTTGGGAGCTTCCCTTTTCTGACTAAAAGCAGAGATTCTGGGAGTGAAGCTGGCATGAATCCTTTTTGGGGGAGCTTCTATGGGGGCAGGAGACTGACCATTAGCACAGGGATGAGAAGTTGCATAAACAAACATTATCACAAACTGTCCTACCTTCCATTTATTCCCCTAGAAGCCCATTTGTCTCCCCTCACAGCTCGTTTATCCCAGAGAAGCCCTACCTTGCCCCTTTCTTCTATTAAATTGGTATAGAAACCTTTATTCCTGGCTGTTCAGGGAGCCTCTTCATATGAATTCTCCCACATGCATAATAAACTTTTCTCTCTTAATCTGTCTGTTTTCAGACCTAAATTGGTAAAAGGGATTATTTTTCCTCCCAGTGTATGTATTGGACGTAGGCTTGCCGGACTTAGCAAATAAGCATGAGAAGATAAAGGACATTTTTGCTGAGCATAAATACGACCCACACAATATTTGAAATACACAGATACTAAATTTTTTCTTAAATGATTGGTTATTGATGTAAAATTCAAATTAATTTAACTAAGTATCCTGTATTTGCTATCTGATTTGAGGACGTGAGAAAACCGATCTTCTAGAAACAAGTATGAATAAACAGTAAATAACGAAAGCTGTCATTCTTGGTGTACTAAATATATTGCGAAACATATGATTATAATGCAAGAGTAAGCTTTCATTTACAACTATTTTTTTATTTTAATTTTACAACTATTAATCACTAATCATGATTAATGTGTGCACGCAGCAGCTTTGCTCATTTGCAAGCAGCACCCATGGGCAGCTAGGACCAGGCTGCAGCGCACTTGGGTAAGAGTTGGAACAAACACACATACTTTCCTTCCTTGGGACTCTTTTCCATTCTAGCTTCCCAGAAAACCTCAAAACCCACCAAAGTGTTGATATCTTTGTTAAATATTGCCAGACTGTAGGATCTCAATAATTTAACAGACTATCTTTAGTTTATTTATTTATTTATTTATTTATTTATTTATTTATGTGAGTAAAGAGATAGAAGTTTATTAAGTGAAGATACAGGAAAAGCTCTCAAGAGTGACAGGGGTCCCGACAGGGTTGCCAATGAGGACCTTTAGGGTTGGTCTTTATAGAAAGCTAACCAAGGAACTTAAATCCTTTTAACATTTCTACTGATATCACCATTGAGTAAGGACTAGTGATAACACCTTCCATGGCTTACTTCCTTTTTAGGGTCTGGTTATTCTTTGTTGGTCGCAGGTGATTATCACAAAGACACACACCCCACATGACCCACCCCACACGTCTAGGGTGGGTGGTCTGATTTGTCCCCTTATCTCTGGTTTCCCCACACCTCCACATTTTGGGGATTTCTTGGAGCCTGATCACATAGCGCCCTATCTCTCTCCCTACCTAGCCCTGCCTGTCCCTTACTCATTCCTCCCACTGAAATGGTAACCCTAACTGCCATTAGAGAATGGGACGATGACCACTCTGGCTGCTTCCTGCTGAAATGGGGCAGCAGGCTGTGTGGCAGTTAGAATCTATTGCTTTTTCTTTTAATATTTAAGACTAAGATAAGTCAACTCTGCTTTATACTTTGATTTGCATCTATTTTTTTTCTTTTAGAATGTGAATATTACCAAATTTTATAAGAGAATACTGATGAGATCATTAAAATATTATATATCAAAAGAACCTCTTAAACATTTCAAAATAAAATGTTACCATTTTTGTGTAGTGATCCAAAGGGGCACCTGCACCCTATTGTTTATAGCAGCAATGTCTACAATAGCCAAACTATGGAAAGATCCTAGCTGTCCATCAACAGATGAATGGATAAAGAAAATGTGATACACACACACACACACACACACACACACTGGAATATTATGCAGCCATCAAAAAATGAAATCTTGCCATTCGCAATGACGTGGATGGAACTAGAGGGTATTTTGCTAAGCGAAATAAGTCAATCAGAGAAAGACAATTATATGATCTCACTGATATTAGGAATTTGAGAAACAAGACAGAGGATCATAGGGGAAGGGAGGGAAAAATGAAACAAGACAAAACCAGAGAGGGAGACAAACCATAAGAGACTCTTAATCTCAGGAAACAAACCGAGGGTTGCTGGAATGGAGAGGGGTGGGA
>NW_028035068.1:0-533 GCF_054177405.1 Leptonychotes weddellii | reverse complement strand
ACTTAATTGCAAAATACTTAATTCTCTTTAAAACTAGAAATAAATCAGAAAGAGAGCTATTTACACTTGCATGTAATAACACATACAACAAAACAAAAGGTAAAGGGATTAGAAAGAATAAAACTATCACTATGAATAAATAAAATTGGTTTATAGGTAGAAAAATACAAAGCAGAAATTTTAGCATCTTTGAGAATCTCTAAACAGCACTGGGTCTGCAGATAAGAATGAAGCAATTTCCATAACTCAGCAACAACCAAATGATGAAAATTAAAATAATATCAAAATTATATATACACATATATATGCCAACACACATATATACACATATAAAATAGAAATACATTATAAAACCAGTTCAAGTGTTTTTAGAAAACTATAATGCTTTATTTCATCATTTAAACAGACTAAATAAACTGAATGTTGTATATTGTAATTCTCTCCAGGATGATCAATAGCTTCTAAGAAATTCCCAGCAACTTTCTTTTTTAACTTGAAAAATGTCATTGTGATATTCATATGGAAGAGCAAAT
>NW_028035067.1:0-533 GCF_054177405.1 Leptonychotes weddellii | reverse complement strand
GTTTGAATAAACCAAGAAAGGGAGGTAAATTTTGATATCAAGTTATCCCAGAAAATCAGGAAACTAATGGAGAACTATAAGCATAGAGACCTATTACTCTGGCACCCTGGACTTGGACATGGTACAGGCTAACTGGGGGGGTCCTGACTCGTGGAAGCCGAGCTTGGCAAGAGAAACCACGGAGTAAACAATAGCCTGGAAATGAACAAAGTACAGATTGCAAAGCAGATAGTCTAGATTTATACTACTCTCTGTGCTTCTTTTGCCTTGGCTGTTCTTTACCTTTCGGCAAATTATTTAAGTGACCCCCTTTATCTCAACAAAATGTTTTAGTTTTTTTTTTTTAAGATTTTATTTATTTATTTATTAGAGAGCGAGAGAGAGAGAAACAGCATGAGAGAGGAGAGGGTCAGAGGGAGAAGCAGGCTCCCCGCCAAGCCGGGAGCCCGATGTGGGACTCGATCCCAGGACCCTGGGATCATGACCTGAGCCGAAGGCAGTTGCTTAACCAACTGAGCCACCCAGGCGCCCCA
>NW_028035066.1:0-533 GCF_054177405.1 Leptonychotes weddellii | reverse complement strand
AGCGAGAGCAGGAACACAGCAGGGGGAGTGGGAGAGGGAGAAGCAGGCTTCCCGCAGAGCAGGGAGCCCGATGTGGGGCTCTATTCCAGGACCCTGGGATCATGACCTGCGCTGAAGGCAGACGCTCAACGACTGAGCCACTCAGGTGCCCTATTGTTGTTGACTTTTAAGAGTTTATATATATATAAATATGGATACAATCCAGATATACATATGGATCTGGCTACAATCCAATATATATATTCTGGATACAATCCCTTAGCATATATATGACTTGCTACTATCTTTTCCTATTCTGTGGGTTATCTTTTCATTTTCTTGATGGTATCCTTTGAAGCACAAAATAATTTAATTGATGAAATCTATTTTCTTCTTTTCTATCTTTCTTCCTTTCCTCCCTCCCTCCCTCCCTTCCTTCCTTCCTTTCTTCCTGTCTCCCTCTTTCTTTCTTTCTCTTTCCTTCCTTCCTTCTTCCTTTCTTTCTTTTTCTTCCTTCCTTCCTCCCTCCCTCCCTTCCTCCCTCCCTCCCTTCC
>NW_028035065.1:0-533 GCF_054177405.1 Leptonychotes weddellii | reverse complement strand
AATGGTTTGATCCCTATCCAGCTGAATTCCTGAGAGGAGACGAAATCCAGGTCTCCTACTCCTCCGCCATCTTGCTCCGCCCCCCTCTTCTTCTAAGCAATTCTTAAACAGAATTTGCTCCAATGGCTGTTGTGAAAATCTGTTCCCCTGTAGCATCATGGCTGCTTACTTGGGACTGGTCGCCGCACTGGGTCAGTTCTGACAAACCAAGAATCCCCTTTCCACCACTGTTCCTGGTTCAGACTGTAAAACGCTGAGCCTTCTGCAGCGATCTGCAGAGTTCTAGATATTCCCATTCCCATTTGCCACTGTGGGGTGCTGTGCAAATGCAGATACCTGTGGAGGCAAAGCTACCCTCCATGAGCTCTATGAAATCACTTTCTCTTGGAAGGAGAAGACCTTCCCTGGTCTGGACATGTTTTCAAAATCTCTCTCTTCTTCATATTTGGATGCCTTTCATTTGATGTGCACTTTGGTCATATCATGTCCTCTCCCCAATGTCAGGGACACGAGAGGATTAAGACCAGGGCACT
>NW_028035064.1:0-533 GCF_054177405.1 Leptonychotes weddellii | reverse complement strand
GAGACGCACCGCCTGGCCTGCCCTCACTGTTAGGCGCTGCCTCCGAGCACACCGACGGCCCGACGTGAGAAGACCCTGACCTGGTACCAGTCTCTGCACTGGTGACATCTGATGAGGGACCAAGGTTTCCGCTTGTTACTCTTGTTCAGAAAGAGACTTAGGACAACACTTCTCAGGCATGCGCTCTCTGTTACCTGAAGAAACCCCACTTTTCTCATTGTTGCTAAATAGGAAAACTACTTATTGTATTAACTTGGAAAATAAAAGGCATTCTGTCCTCTGTTCGCTCCCTCACTGTATGTAATAGGCACCTTTTAGCCCAGAGTTTGGTCAGCTCTGGTAGTCCAAAACGCATCTGGGCTGGACACACACACACACATACACACACACTGGAGATCAAGGCTGAGGCATATGGTCCTTGAAAGAAAAGAAGTAAACCCCATAACCTGCACACACACCCAGGTTTCCCTGGGGGTACTTCCCAGTTCTCCGTGGGACACTGAGGAATAAATGTTCTAGCGCTGTCACAGTCC
>NW_028035063.1:0-533 GCF_054177405.1 Leptonychotes weddellii | reverse complement strand
GCCCCCTCCCACTCTGTGCAGGTAAAAGGCAATGGGACACAGTCCATAGATTTGATTTTCCCTGTAATTACCTCTCCTGGTGAAGTGAGCTCAAGCAGCAAGCGAGGCTGCTCTTCAGTGCGGAGCTCATGGAGCAAACGAGGTCACCGCCTTTGCAGGACCAGTTTCTGTTTTGAACAAAACCCATTATTAACAAATCAGAGCCATTAGAGGAATCTCTTTATGCCTTTCCTTTATTGAAAAGAAAATCAAAGTGGTAGAGAGGTGGGTCAATTGTGAGAACATTAAAGTGAATCCCAGTAATGAGCTAAAGCAGTGTTGAGTGAGGGTGAAGGGCACGCATGAAAACAACAGAGACCTTCGCCCTGGGAGCCTCTGTGGCCATGACCGTGGGAGAGAGAAGGAAATTGGGGACACACAAGGGTTTCACCTTTTACCTGTACTCTTCCCTCTTGATACCTAGCCATTTTATCAAACCACCTTTCACAGCTAATGTACCAAAATAAATCAGAAGTAACTAACAATAGCTGGTC
>NW_028035062.1:0-533 GCF_054177405.1 Leptonychotes weddellii | reverse complement strand
GTGCAGCCGGCCCTAGGCCCCAACATCAATCTGTTCTCTCCAAAAGATCAGTGCCTTCTCTTCTCTGAACGTTTTAAAAGGCTGCGAACAAATCAGATGATTTTTAAATAGTTCTACCCAGGCTCCTCATGGCTCTTCTGGTCCATGTACTAAGGGTGTGATGTGGTAAAGCAGCTCAAGTACAGTTTATTGACTCATTCGGCAAATCTTCATTGTGATTGGGCACCATGCGTCACATGTGCCTGGCAGTGGGCTAACTTTGGGGATGCGAAGAGGCGTGGGCCTGGATTCTTACCTTTGGTGGGCACATGGCCTGGTGGCTGGAAAAGGTGGGCACAGACTCTGTGAAGCTATCTGAACAGGACCTGGTGCCATGCAGAGGAGGGTCCATGAGTCCGTCTGCATCCGACAGGGTGGGGAAGGGCATCAGAGATGAGCCGAAGGGCTGTCAAGTCCAGGAGAGGTTGTCTGGGACACACGTGGGTGTGCGGGCCACTGTCCACTGTGCTGCTCAAATGTGTGTATGTCAGTCC
>NW_028035061.1:0-533 GCF_054177405.1 Leptonychotes weddellii | reverse complement strand
TTCTTTCTTTCTCTCTTTCTTTCTCTCTTTCTTTCTTCCTTTCTTTCTCCGTCTTTCTATTAAAGTCTGGTTGACACACAGTATTGCATTAGTTTCAGGTGTACCACATAGTGATTTAACAAGTCTGCATGTTATGCTATGCTCACCACAAGTGTAGCTACTGCCATGAGCACCATGCAATGCTATTATAATACTACTGACTAAATTTAAAGCTGGGTTTGAAAAATATGTATTTAAATTTGGAAGTTACTCTTTAACCATGGTTAAAATATATACTTGTGATTGTACTATCATAATTCTGAAAAAGAGTACAACAATTTGCAAATGTTTGCTTTGTACTTAGGTTTATACCATTTATAGGTTATTTGTTTCCCAAAAGATTTTTGTCTCAATCGTAAGATTTATTTTGTTTTTACACAGGGAGCATAGCTGAATTAAAAATCTTTGTTGGTTTTTTTTTTTTAATCCATCTTAAGGAGATTAATAGAGCTACCATGATGACAATAATAACTGACATTTGTTGAATGCTTACT
>NW_028035060.1:0-533 GCF_054177405.1 Leptonychotes weddellii | reverse complement strand
TATATATATATATAATATCACATCTGTAAGGAACTATATACCATACATACCACATTGTATATGGTATATATAATATACTATTGAGAGTCCCTGGAAATAAGGCAGGAAAGTCTGGGTGATTGGGAATGGGCACAGAAAGCCTTGGGTGTGTCTCTGACATGGGGAGCCACTGAGCCAGTAAAAGACATTTAGTAGTCAACAAACATGTTCTGATTTGTTTTTAAAAGGCTAATTGTATTCTAACCACCCCTCCCCCCCACCCCCCAAGCATTCTTCTGCTGTCCATCAAGCCACCCCCTGCCATTTCCTTGTTTACTGTTCTGGTCCAAGTCACCATGTCTTGCCTGGGTTATAATGATCACTTTGTCTCCCTGCTTCATGTTGGCCACTAGGAGACCTCTTCTCCCACAAACCTATGGCAATTTCTGAAAATAAATCCCAACCCTACACCACATTTATATCTCCCACTGGAGTGATTCTAACCTCAGCCCATAAGATCCTATGTAAACCTCATCCCAAGGACCACTACATCT
>NW_028035059.1:0-533 GCF_054177405.1 Leptonychotes weddellii | reverse complement strand
TTTACCAGCTTATTAAAGGATACGATAAAGGATACAGATGAATAGCCAGATAAAGAGATACATAATGTGAGTCTGGGAGGGTCCCACAATCATGAGCTTTTGTCTCTATGAAGTTAGGTGTGTAACCTTCCCTGTGTGGTTGTGTTCACCAGCCTGCAATCTCTCCCAAATCCATACTATTGGGATTTAATGGAGCCTTGTTCATGTACACATGAGCAGCCATAACTCCATTTGCAGCCCTTCTCCGAAGTAAGGGGTTGGGGAGATGAAACTGAGTGTTCCAAGCTGCTGATCATGGCTTGGTCTTTCTGGTGGCCAGCTCGCATCCAGGATCCCACCCAGAGCCACTTCCCTAGAATAAGAGATACTCCTAGTGCTGTTATCATTTAGGAATTAAAAGAGTTTTAGCAGCCCTGAGTCAGGGAAAGTTCAAGGACAAATATTAGAACATGGATACTCCTAGTGCTCTTATCACTTGGGAATTTACAAGAATGTTAGCTTTGTGGGCGCCTGGGTGGCTCAGTTGGTTAAGC
>NW_028035058.1:0-10053 GCF_054177405.1 Leptonychotes weddellii | reverse complement strand
AAAAAAAAAAAGTTGAAACAAAAGTTGATGCCACATGGTTGTCCACATACTTAAGGTCAACTATAGTTCAAGTAAGCATACAGAGAATAACTTTTAGAGCATGAATTAAGAATGAGACACTCATATCTAGGCCTGAATTTTCCTCTGATATTCCTGGAAATCATGGGCAATACCTACTCTTTTTAGGGTTTTTATAATTTTCAAATGAAATAACATATGAAAGCACTTGAGAAATGTTGAAAATTCAGCACAATATAAGGCACTGCTACTTACACTCTGTAATTAAAATATACTGACTGAACATCAAAATAACATATATGTACTCCAGACTAAAATTTGTTTGACACAGAATTTATGAAAAAATAAATCAGACACACTCATTTACACATACTCTATCATCTTCCACATTTTCCAATGAAAAGTAAAGTAATTCATAGCTTAGAGTACATAGAGATGTGCTATAATCACATGCTTGCATTCCTAGGGATTGATTAGTGTTCATATTTTCAAATGACAGAATATAAATGCAGCTAACTTAACAGAAAAGAGTTATAAAAATATATTAAGTAGCTTCAGGAATCTCCAAGAGGGTCAGACAATTTGACTTGTATACAACCAGTTAGAAATACTAGCTAGCCTAATGTGCAAGCACAATACAGAGCTGTTCTATAAAACACCACTGCTGTCCAGGACCTATGATATCTGGGGCTAGATGACAGAAATTCACCAAAGCTGCTTTGGGAAAATGGGATGTGACAGCTATCATGCTTCTAGAAGATCAGGTTTTCCCTTGTGTGACTAAATCACATTGCTCACTTCCTTCTCAATGTGTGTTAAGCAAGCTTAGGTACAAGATCTGATATACTCAGTCTACACAAGAGTCCACATCCATGCTTTCCTTTGACATTTATTACCTCCTACTAAGTGCCAGATACACTGTTAGGCATTGGTGATAACATGTGAATAGCACAAAATCCTTGCCCTTGATAAGTTTACAACCTAAAGCAGGGCAAGATGTAGTAACTAAAAGTTAAATGAAAAACTTCACATGTGGGTAAAGCACAAAGGACATAGAAAAGATCAGCAAAACCAAAGGTACGTCTCTGTGTGCGCAAACATATCTGCAATACTTATACTTTATTTACTAAAATTATTTAGTATAAAAAAACACACAAGCAGGTATACTTTCAATATTGACAGTAACCTACTATAATCACAGACATTTTTTATTTGTGTGCATATAATAGGCATACAGATATAATGAGGAATATTTCAAGAGATTTAATTATGAATTTAATTAAACAAACTCCTGAATATAATTCATGCTTTATATGACATTTTAAAAGCCTAGCAAAGGTTTTTTTTAAGTACGAATCACTTAAATTCATCCAACACATTTATTTTTAAAGATGGAAAGTTAGGATTCTAAATGTGAAATGTTTAGAGCAAGATCACCAGTGAGCAAATAAAAGAGTGAGCAGTAAAAGAAAAAATAACTTATCATTATTTTTTTTTTATTATTCTTATGTTAATCCCCATACATTACATCATTAGTAACTTATCATTATTTTTATAAACTCAGAACTTACCACATGATAATATTTTTCCATTGAGAGAAAAACAATTTGCTGACACAACGAACCACCAATTTTGCAAAGATACAAAAGGATCTTCTTGTAAGTTAGTATGGTTTTAGCAAGCTATCAAATCTAGAGCATTTGTAGTGAATGTAATGAACTGATTTTGTAAAAAGTTAAAGAGAACTGGAGGAAGAAGGGGAAGAGGAAGAAAAGGAGAGAAAAAAAAAGCAGCCTCTGAATTTCAAAATTATGAGAAATGGATTTTTAGTTAACTCTGCCTTCCTCTTTTGCTTTCCATCCAGGCATATTTTAATGGGTTCTCCTCTAAGTAGAAAAGTCTCCCAGGACACCTACATGTTGTAGCAAGTTGAATAAAACTTTCAACTCATTCTTTGCTCAAATACCCACTGCAGTTAGATGAAACATCTATTACATCTCCTGGAAAAAAATCTGATATTCAGTGATTTGTAAAGTGAGCCTTAAAACTTTTTTTTAAAAGTAGACTGTTTTCCCCTATGTTTTTCCCTGATACACAGGTCTGAAATTTTTTATCTTTTCTGAAAAAGCCAGATATATAGGCTCATTTAAAATTTTCTTTGACTTTAATCATTCTCTGTTTTTGCAAAACTGCCCCTCCATCCCACCCTGTAGACTTGACTGTGAAAGTAGCATTTTACATGTCAATTAAACACAGTATGTTTTTGGAGGCCATGAATGGTCTTTGCTGCTTAAATCCCTAGTGTGTCAAAAAGCATATGAAAACATACCTATATGTTTATGAGAACAATTCAGGCACTGAAGATCTTTAATTTATTAGAAAGGTATATGCCTAACCAAACACAGTAGCTATGAATTTAGTTCCTACTCACAGTTCTTCAATAACATAGTTCTTCACCCTTACATAAATAACTTATAAATGTCATCAAGACTGCACACCCAAAAGACATGTTAGAAAATATTCGCAATCACATCCTTAAAGTATAATTTTTGTGTAAAGTTTTTTCAAAAAATTTCAAGTATGTAGGACAAATAAAATCCAATCTTATAATTTTTTTTAAATTAGAATTCAATTTTATTAAGGAATTTGAATAGACTAACATTTTGTCTGTTGTCCTCCACTCGACTTCTTAAAATATTTAGAAGTTGCCTTGATCATTATTTTTTGGTTCCTCTTCTCCACCATGCGTACCATGATATGATTTTCTCTATAAAAAAGTAAAGAATCAGAGTGGTGGCAAAACTATGTCGTGTAAGAAGGACTCACCCTATAAGAAATTTTCTTTTTTTTTTTTATTCCAAAAGAGTTTCCTTTCCTTTCCTTCTGGCTTCCTTTCTCCAGAACTAAAATTTCTTAGAATAATTCTTTCAAATTGCATAAAAAATATGTTTTTGATCCCAGAAAGCTAAAACTGACTTGATATAAGATACAAAAGACCTCATCAATTCCCTTATGGCTGCTGAACTATATTACAGGCACTATTTATTTCCTAAAAATAAAAAATATAAAAAAGAAATTGCCTCAATGTTAAACTTAGAACTAAGTTTCTTCAAATTAATAAAATGTTTACTTTAAAAGACCTGAATGACCTGGTTCCAAGCAAATGGGACTGGTTGCCCAGAGAGCAACTGAGTCACTCAGGATGAAAACAAGTAGGGAAATTTACAGGGGTCACTCTTGCAGATCAACAGCTCTACTCTTGAATCCAATTCCAGCAGGTGATAATCACTCTTACTGCTTCCAATTCTGCATTTTAATTATTTTTAAGCAGAAAATTATTTAATAAAGGGTATAACCTAACTATAAGGCTATTTAATGAACAGGGAATCCAGGTTCTAGCCAAATTTCCTGTTTCTCCTTCCAGATTGAACTCACTAAAAAATGTAAATTGATATCCCTTTTCCCCAGACACCCCAATCCTCAACAAACACACAGTATGACTGATAATATATAAACACTTGAGACTTACTGACATTAAGTCAAGTCTCCAGATAGAAGACCAAAAAGTGGTTCTGAAGAGTCCAGAATAAAGGAACTTTTCCAGCAGACTTTTAAAAATAGTAATTCCTTTGTAACCAATGAACATGCATGTATTTACTTGACAATGATATGTGATAATTACTAGGAATATGAAGACCAAAGGCCCAGTCCATAAACTCAAAGAATTCACCGACTCTTGAAGGAGATAGACAAGTATCCAGTAATTATACTGAAGTGTAGTAAAGGGCTATAAAGGATATAATGACAGGGTATTAAAATGATACAGACTATACTTCTTTATTCCTATGAATGTCCCTGCTTGTATACCCTTTGTCTTTCAGCAATCCAACTGATATTGAATTACCTGAGCTTCACTCTTATAGTTATAATTATCATTTCTTTTTTTTTTTTAAAGATTTTATTTATTTATTTGACAAAGAGAAAGGGAGAGCACAAGCAGGGGGGAACAACAGGCAGAGGAAGAGGGAGAAGCAGGCTCCCCGCTGAGCAAGGAGCTCGATATGGGGCTTGATTCCAGGACCCTGGGATCATGACCTGAGCTGAAGGCACACACTTAACGGACTGAGTCACCTAGGCGCAACTTATCATTTCTATAATAATCATTTCCTACCTCTCTGTCTCTAATAATTAAATAAATAAATCTCAAAAAAGAGTGGGAAACGTCTGGGTAGCTCAGTTGGTTGAGCGTCCAACTCTTGATTTCAGCTCAGGTCATGATCTTAGGGAGGGTTGTGGGATCGAGTCCTAGGACAGGCTCTGTGCTCAGCAGGGAGTCTACTTCTCTTTTCCTCCCTCTCCCTCTGCTCCTTTCCCAGTGCATGTGTGCACATGCAGGCATGTTCTCTCTCGCTTGCTCTCTCTCTTTCTCTCAAATAAATAAATAAATCTTTCCTGAAAAAAAAATAACCATTTCCTACTAGTAACAAAAATCTCACCTAGCCCTGTTTTCCTGCTTTGACCTGCATGGATCTGACAGCATGACATCATGACAGGCTCTGTCTGCTTGAGAACTTTTTTTTTATTGCCTCGGAAAATGGCAGCAACCAAACCATAAACTCAAGGGAAGAAGGATGGCTCAGGACAAAAAGAAGGTCTACATGGGGCAGGCCATCATAACTGGGATGGATCTACAGATTACAGAAGAGGACTAAGTAGGGATGCCTTGGTGGCTCAGTCGGTTAACTGGCTGCCTTTGGCTCAGGTCATGATGCCAGGGTCCTGGGATTGAGCCCCTCATCGGGCTCCCTGCTCCGTGGGGGGTCTTCTTCTCCTTGTCCCTCTGCCTGCTGCTCCCCCTTCTTGTGCTCTCTCTCTCTGTCAGAAAAATAAACACAATGAAGAATAGGAAAGAAGAAGAAGGAAGAAGGAAGAAGGAAGAAGAAAGAAAGAAAAAAGAAGAAAGAAGAAAGAAGAAGAAAGAAGAAGAAGAAGAAGAAGAAGAAGAAGGCTGAGTAGTCTAAAGAGAATGCAATTAGGGGGAGTTACCTAAAAGGAGGATAAAGTTTGCCAGGATAAGTCTTATTTAATTTGAAATTTGTCCCGATACTGTGCTTTCATCTCTATCAGTTTGTTAATATTTTTAAAATGTAAGATGGTTTATACAAAATCCTCATTTACCTGCAGTATATTTTGAGAAAAGGAGAAAATCTACAGCCTGAATTTCTCCCAAACAACTGACTGTTGCTAGAACTTCACATTAAAAATTACTATTAAATTCAAAATATATCTGATATAATAATACATTATCAATTATTATCTTGATTAGTTACTAAGTTACCTCAAATGACCATAAGGTAGTGGGGAAAAGAGTCAACACATGGAGACAGTCCTTCACAGAGATCTGAGAGAGGGACAAAAAGGATCATGGGAGAACTGGACTTCAAGCATTTGAAGATTAAATGTTCTGGAATTGTACAAAAACAGTGAGAGGGAGGATATTTTTTTGCCATAAAATAATGAGACATTCAATTTCTATATACTATCACTTCATTAGAGGTTTGGGGTAAAAGCCAGATCATGAAGTCCTTAGCACTATGATTTTGCATAAAGTGAGCAGCCTTCTAAAAGGTCTCACTAATTAACATCTAGTCTTTTCTCCATTGCTTATTTCTTTACTTGCCCCTTCCACTGTTAGAAAGAAATCCCATGAAAATAACCTTCTGGCCTCCATTATATTTTGAAGATGAGGATCAGAGCCCAGAATTCTTTTCATTTTTATTTAAGCTAGTGTTCAGGTCTTAATTATAAATGTTTATTGTTCTCCAATCACTCTTCCTATTAAAATACAGCTTGGATTCCAAGTTCAAGATACTTTTAATGTATAAAAATATTTGTGTAAGAATGATCAGTTTGGAAGATGATAGAGTGGGACCCTAAGTTCACCTCATCCCATGGATACAATTAGGTAACACTCACATCAGTGTAAATAACCAGAAAACAACCCAAATACTGGCAGAACAAACTCCACAACTAAAGGTAGGGAAGAGGCCACATGGAAAAAGATAGGAAGGGTGAAGACATGGTCTGGGAATGAGGCAATCCATAGCTGTCCATGGTGGGGAGGGAGGTGGGGGAGACAGGAGGGGTGGAAAACAGATTTTCCACCCTGGGGAGCCCACAAAAGAAGAGGATGAATTCCCATAATATCTGCCTTTGAAGGATTGAATTTCATGAGTTCTTAAAATCAGCTGGACTTAAAGCCTGGAATTTTAAAAATTGATGGGCTTAGCTATGGGAGTGCCAAAGGGTTTTAGGAAGCCCTTCAGTGACAGCAGGACAAATAAACCATACAGATACAGCTTATAACCAGCAGTTTGACAAACACCAGGGGCAGACCAGAGGGACAGTGACTTGCTCATCTCGGAGCATGTCCCAGAAAGACAGGGATCACAGGGAAATGCCTCCAGGAACAAAGGAGCTGTTAGGCCACATTTCCCTCCCTTACCCCCAGCATAAACAGGGGCCACCTGTGGGAACGAGTCCAGTGCCAGCACTCCTTACCTAACTTACTTGCATCAAGTTGCCTCTTGCACTCCCCTACCTTCAGCAGATCTGCCTTTCCCAGTCACACTCCCCTCAGTCTATGGGTCCCTCCCCCCAGAAAAGCAACATAATTCTGCCAACACCACATTTCCAGACCCACACGTTTTGTGGGACCTTAGTTCTGGGGCAGCAGAAGCAAGTCTTGTTTCACAAGCAGACCACCGTACACCTTGTTAAAGCACACCCACCCCTGCTGGAGACCAAACACTGCCCACAGTAGACAAAGAGTGCCTCTGCAGACAACTGGACTAAGGAAAAAGAGAAGACCAACACTCAATAGCAGAGCACACGCAACACACATAAGAGACACTCCCTAAAGAGCCAGGCCCTGGGGAACAGGGGACACTGCACTGCAGGGTACTACAGGACCTCTTCTTCATAAGGCTATTATGGTTAAGAGCAAGAAAAGTAGCTTTCTTAACACAGAGAAACACACACATAAAGTCAGACAAAATGAAAAGTATCTCCCAAACGAAAGAAGAGGACCAAACCACAGCAAGAGACCAAAGTGAAATGGATATAAGTAATATGCCTGATTGAGAATTTGAAATAATGATCATAAAGATAGTCACTGGATTTGAGAAAAGAGTGGAAGACATCAATGAAATCCTTAACACAGAGATAAAAAAGAACGAATCAGAGATCAAGAACACAATAAAAGAAATTAAAAATACATTTGATGAAATAAAAAGCAGGATAGATGAAGCAAAAGAATGAATTAATGACCTGGAAGACAGAGTTATAAAAAGTAACCATGCTAAGCAAAGAAGAGAAAATAAAATTATGCAAATTGAGAAAAGTCTTAGGGAACTCAGTGACTCCATCAAGCATAATATCCACATCAAAGGAATCTTAGAAGAGAGACATAAGGAGGCAGAAAATTTTATTTGAATAAATAATAGCTGAAAGCTCCCCTAATCTGAAGGTACAGATATCCAGATCCAGGAGGCACAGAGAGCCCCCCAAAAATTCAACCCAAGGAGGTCCACACCAAGACACATAGTAATTAAAATGGCAAAAAGCAGCAATAAAGAAAAAAATTTAATAGCGGCAAAAGAAGACAGTTACATACAGGGAAACTCCATAAGGTTATCAGCGGATTTTTTCAGCAGAAATTTTGCAAACCAGAAGAGAATGGTATGATATGTTCAAATGCTGAAAGGGAAAAATCTACAGCCAAGAATACTCGATTCAGCAAGGCTATTATTCAAAATAGGAGAGAGAAGGAATTTCTCAGACAAACAAAAACTAAAAAAGTTCATGACCATGCCATACAAGAAACATTAAAGGGGATTCTTTGAGTGGAAAGAAAAGACCATAAGTGACAGTATGAAAAGTAAAAAAAGTAAAAAAAAAAAAACAAAACAACAAGAAAAAGGCAGTAAAAGTTTATATTTCTATAAAAGTCAAAGTTCTCACAAAACAAAAGGATGAAAATATGACATCATATACTAAAATGTGAGCAGAAGAGGAGTAAAGAATGGATTTTAAACTTAAACAACCATCAACTTAATATAAACTGCTATATACAGATGATGTTATATACAAATCTAATAATAACCAGAAATCAAAAACCAGTAATAGATATTCAAAGAATAAAGAGAAAGAAACCCAACTATATCACTAAAAGAAAGCCAACAAACCATGAAAGAGAGAAAGAGAAGAAAGGATCAGAGAAAACCTATAGAAACAATCAAAAAACAAGTAACAAAATGGCAATAAGTACATATGGATCAATAATTACCCTGAATATAAATGGACTCAGTGCTCTAATCAAAAGACATAGGGTGGCAGAATGGATAAAAAAGCAAGACCCATCTACATGCTGCTTACAAGAGACAGAGTTCAGACCTAAAGAAACATGCAAATTAAAAGTGAGGGGATGGAGAAATATCTATCATAAAAATGGACATAAAAAAAGCTGGGCTAGCAATACTTATATCAAACAAAATAGACTTTAAAACAAAGACTATAACAAGAGAAAAGAAAGGACACCATATAATAATAAAGGGGACATCCAACAAGAAGATATAACAATTGTAAATATTTATGCACCCAACATGGGAGCACCCAAATATCTAAAACAGTTAATAACAAACATAAGAGATATAATAGTAATACAATAACACCCCAGCTACACTGATGGACATATTATCCAAACAGAAAGTCAACAGTGGCTTTGAATGACACACTGGACTTGATGGATTTAACAGTCACATTCAGAACATTCCATCCTATAACAGCAGAATACACATTCTTTCCAAGTACACATGGAACATTCTCCAGAAGAGATCACATATTAGGTCACAAAACAAGTCTCAACAAATTCAAAAAAATCAGTCATACCATGTGTCTTCTCTGACCACAACACTATGAAACTAGAATTGAACCTCAAGAAAAACAAACAATCCGAAAATTTGTATAGAATTACAAATGACTGGGGTGCCTGGGTGGCTCAGTTTGTTAAGCCTCTGACTCTTGGTTTCAGCTCAGGTCATGGTCCTAGGGTCGTGAGATGGAGCTCTGAATTGGGGGTTCCACGCCCATCAGGGAGCCTCCTTGAGATTCTCTCCCTTTCCCCTTACCCCTCCCCCTGATCATACTCTCTCTGTCTCTCTCAAGTGGATAAATAAATATTAAAAAAAAAAAAACTACAGAAGACCTTGAATAGCCAAAAAAATCCTGAAAAATAAAACCAAAACTGGAGGTAACTCAATTCCAGATTTCAAGTTACATTACAAAGCAGTAGGAAAGTAAACACTATGGTATTGGCATAAAGTAGACACATAGATGAATAGAACAGAAAACCCAGAAATAAACCCACAACTATATATTAGATTAACCTTTGACAAAGGAGGAAAAAATATACAATGGGAAAAAGTCTCTTCAATAAATGCTGTTGGAAAACCTGCACAGCTACATGCAAAAGAAAGAAATTGGACCACTTTCTTACACCATACAAAAAATAAACTCAAAATGGATTAAAGACCTAAATGTGAGACCTAAAACCATAAAAATCCTACAAAGGAACTCAGGCAGTAATGTCTCTGACATTGGCCATAGTAGCATTTCTCCAGATACATCTTCTGAGGCAAGGGGGGGGAAAAAGCAAAAATAAACTTTTGGGACTATATCAAAATAAAGAGTACAGCAAAGGAAATAATCAACAAAACTAAAAGACAACCTATGGAAGGGGAGAAGATACTTGCAAATGACATATCCAATAAAGGGTTATTATCCAAAATATATGAAGAACTTACACAACTCAACACCCAATAAAAACAAATAAGCCATTTCTTTGAAAAAAGTGGATGGTACTTTGATGGGGATTGCATTGAATGTGTAGATTGCTCTAGGTAGCATTGACATCTTCACAATATTTGTTCTTCCAATCCATGAGCATGGAACATTTTTCCATTTCTTTGTGTCTTC
>NW_028035057.1:0-533 GCF_054177405.1 Leptonychotes weddellii | reverse complement strand
GGGGGAGGGGCAGAGGGAAAGGGAGAAGCAGACTCCCCACTGAGCAAGGAGCCCAACACGGGACCTGACCCCAGGGCCCTGGGATCATGACCTGAGCCGAAGGCAGACACTTAACTGACTGAGCCACCCAGGCGTCCCATTACTGATAATATCTTTTAGAAAGTATCAAAGACTATCTCCCAGCCCTCTCTGAGTCTGACTGAAAGTTGAGCTCTGAGGTTTCTTCATTCCTGTTTTCCTTACTCCTTTCTCTCAGAACCACAGTGACTTGGTGTCCAGATGTAATCCAGTTTTGTACCCCCACACCCATGTTTCTGTCCTTACGTACTTCACATTTATAATATTGGCGATTTATTAAGTACTTATAGAATGCCAGGCACTTGCTTTTACAGGCATTATCTTATATACTTTTTTAAAAAAAAGATTTATTTATTTATTTGAGAGACAGAGAGTGTGCGCACTCGGGGCGTGCAAGCAATGGGAGGGGCACAGGGAGAGGGAATCTCAAGCAGACTCCCAGCTGAGCATGGAGC
>NW_028035056.1:0-533 GCF_054177405.1 Leptonychotes weddellii | reverse complement strand
CAAGTATAACTTTATCTCTCTATGATATTCCAACATCTCGTGCCTGAAACCCTACCTAGCAACCCAGAACCAATGCCAACCACCTTCCTTGGCTCACCACCCAATTTCTGTGACTGCCCCCAACATTGCACATGAAACCACCATTATCCTGTCAGCACGCTCCCAGCACCCTGGTGACTCCTTCCTTTGGCGTAGGACGTGATTCCCTTCTTCCGCGTTTCTAAGGCCAATCCAGCGAGACCAGGGAGACTCAGAGTGTCCATGGATGTGCACAATGCTGGATCAAAAAATGTTATTAAGTCGTCCAGAAAAAACAAAACAAAATGAAACAAAAACCACGTTTCCAATGATTTCAAGAATGGCTGGTCCGCCAGTGTGGGACTCGGCAAACTTTTCCTTAAAAAGCCAGATAGTAAATCTTTCAGCTTTTGTAGGCTAAGAAAGACAGTGGAGGATCTCATGTGGGTCGTGCCTTACATTTAAAAGGCACGGTTTAAACATGGGAAAAGCATTCCCTAGTTTCAAGGCGGTGC
>NW_028035055.1:0-533 GCF_054177405.1 Leptonychotes weddellii | reverse complement strand
AAAAAAAAATAAAAAAATAAAAAAATAAATAAAATAAAACAACCAAATTATGATACTAGGCAATTTTTAAACTCTGAAATGCATTGTTAATATTCACATTTGTTTTCTCCTTCCTTTATCAGTAAGAAGGCTTATTTATGAGATCCTTTTGTTGAAATTCTTCTTTTTTTTCCTAAAATAAACCTTGTACAATTTGTAAAATAAACCCCAGGTTGCTATATTATATCATTCTTATAATGCACTTCAGATGGTAATTTACTTTTATTTTAATGTTTGTGTATTTATTCTTCAATAATATTAGAACACAAAGTGTTTTAGGTGCCTTTATAGTTGAGTTTTGGTGTAAATTTTATATTAGCATTCTGAAATTAATGGGAGATTTTTCTTCCTTATGCTTTGGGATAATTAGACTAATACGGATATTAATTTTTGAATGTTGAAACAAACTTTTTTGTGTAGATGACTAGAATTAGTGTGCTTTAAGGGGCCTTAACGTTTGACAAACTTCACACTATCATGTGATTATTCATTTA
>NW_028035054.1:0-533 GCF_054177405.1 Leptonychotes weddellii | reverse complement strand
GGGAGGAGCAGCGCGGGAGCGCACTGCAGGGATCTGCTGGGTTTGGAGACTCCACACGGGGTCGGGTGCCAGAGGTAGAAATGCTCGGTCACAGGCCAGGTGAGTGTGAAGTGTGGCCGGAGACTGGGGAGATGGGAGTGACTGACTGCTTTTCTCTGGGGGTGCACTGAGGAGCGGGGCCCTGAGTTCTTGGCTCCTCTGGGGCAGAGACTGGGAGGCTGCCATTTTCACTCTCAGCCTCCAAAGCTGTACCAAAAGCTTGCAGGGAACAAAACCTCCCGAGAGCAAACCCAAGCAGATTACTTAGCTCGGACCGGCAAGGGCTGGGCAATTCTGCCTCCAGCAAAGACATTTGGGAACCACGGCAACAGGCCCCTCCCCCAGAAGATCAGCAAGAACAGCCAGCCAAGACCAAGTTTACCGATCAATGAGAATGGCAGAACTCCAGAGCTAGGGGAATACTGAACATAGAATTCATGGCTTTTTTACCATGATTCTTTAGTCTTTCAAAGTTAATTTTTTTTAACTTTTTT
>NW_028035053.1:0-533 GCF_054177405.1 Leptonychotes weddellii | reverse complement strand
TTCAATAGTATATCTGAATACTGATTACAGCACTGAGATGAACTAACCAGTTATTTATAGTTTGTATACCTAGTTTTCCCCTTAGAGATTTTCCGAGTTGCACCACATTTCTATCTTATGAATTATATAGATTAAAAATACTGGCAAGAAGTAGAGAATGTTCTTAGTATCTTCCACAATAGTGGAAGCACAAGACTTTTTCCAGAGAAGATATAGGAGAAGGCTGCCAATAAAAAGATAACTCTGAGGGGGGGCGGAGCAAGATGGCAGAGGAGTAGGAGACCTGGATTTCGTCTCCTCTCAGGAATTCAGCTGGATAGGGATCAAACCATTCTGAACACCTACAAACTCAACAGGAGGTTGAAGAAAAGAAGAGCAACAACTCTCTCATCAGAAAAGCGACCACTTTCTGGAAGGTAGGACGTGCGGAGAAGTGAATCCGAGGCGATATTCGGGAGGATAGATGGCGGGGGAGGGGCCTCCGTCGGCCGCTTCTGGCAAGTGATAGAACCACGGAGCACAAAATCGGAACT
>NW_028035052.1:0-533 GCF_054177405.1 Leptonychotes weddellii | reverse complement strand
CCAGAGCAGGTAAGTGGCAGTGCTGGGCTCCAGACCCCCTCTGTCTCTGGGTCCAATGTCTCCCCCCGTCCCTCATCTGGGCATCGCCGGGCGCCTCTGCTGGGACGGGCCCATCATGCAGCTCCAGGCAGACGGGACAGGCTCAGAATTGGGAGCCAGGAAAATTCTCTTGGCTCTGATGGTGCCTTCGGAGCTCAAGACAGACCCCTGACAGTGTGCCCTTCATGCCCTCACACCAGGAAGGACAAGAAGAGGCCAAGTCCAGAGCCGGCACGGCGCTGCCCCTCCCACCGTGGGGAAGAGGTGGGCGTACACATACAGAGATGGATTATTTTTTTTTTTTTTTAAAGATTTTATTTATTTATTTGACAGAGAAAGACACAGCGAGAGAGGGAACACAAACGGGGAGTGGGAGAGGGAGAAGCAGACTCCCCGCCGAGCAGGGAGCCCGATGCGGGACTCGATCCCGGGACTCCAGGATCATGACCTGAGCCGAAGGCAGTCGCCCAACCAACTGAGCCACCCAGGCGCCC
>NW_028035051.1:0-533 GCF_054177405.1 Leptonychotes weddellii | reverse complement strand
AGGTATAAATCTTTGTGGCCTTGAATTAAGTGATGTGCAAGAAAAAATATTTTATAAAAATGAAAAACCTTGGGGTGGCTCAGTCGGTTAAGCATCTGACTCTTGGTTTTGGCTCAGGTCATGATCTCAGGGTCATGAGATTGAGTCCTGTGTGGGGCTTCACACTCAGCACAGTCTGTTTGAGATTCTTTCCCCTTCCTCCCACCCCCTCTGCTCCTCTCCCAACTCACACTGTCTCTCTAAAATGAATAAATAAATAAAATCCTTAACCAAAAAAAGAAAAAAAAAGAAAAGAAAAACTTTTCTGCTTAAAAAATAAACAGCAAGGGGGCGAAGCAAGATGGCGGAGGAGTAGGAGACCTGGATTTCGTCTCCTCTCAGGAATTCAGCTGGATAGGGATCAAACCATTCTGAACACCTACAAACTCAACAGGAGATTGAAGAAAAGAAGAGCAACAACTCTCTCATCAGAAAAGCGACCACTTTCTGGAAGGTAGGACGTGCGGAGAAGTGAATCCGAGGCGATATTCGGG